>NW_010395191.1:30145-31452 GCF_000710305.1 Buceros rhinoceros silvestris
GTAGGGAAGCACCCCAGTCCAAATCTACTTTTTACTCCCATGTTTCTGACGTCTTTGTAAGTGCACGTAGCGCAAATTCATTTCTATTATACTGATTTGCAATTTATAAAATAAATTATTCATGCAAATTAAATGAATCTGTGCACTTAATTCCACTTTGAGTACCTACATTTGATACACTTTACTCAAAAAACATTGTTAGGTTGCTTTTCTGTCTTCGTCTTGAACAGGCTTTGCCTCTCACAACAATCTGTAACAATAATTCATTACAGTTTCTGATTATTCTAATTTCCAAAATGTATTTTCTAAATAAAAAATAATGCAATTATGTCTCTCTGCTCAAATTTACAGTTCTTGCAGCCTGCCTTGATTAATGGGTTATGTTGGTGAGCATAAAAATTCTCCCTTAGTATGTAACTATGAACACCAACTTCAAAAGCATTGTGCTACAGAGAGAGAGCAGCATCGAATTCCTCTTTCAATGAAACACAATGCAGAGTATTTATTTAAAATACCATATGTAAGAGAGCAGATACATACTGCGATTTTTAAAATTAACTTTGTGGGATTTCTTTACACCCCTTTTCCAAACATGAAGGCTGGCGTAGCTTGGTTTTTCGTAAGAAAACTGTGCTAGAATACACTCCTGAAACTGGCAGCACCACAGAAAGCTTCACCATTTGTCTTGCCCATATTCACTGGAGTCTTTGCAAGTTTTTTACACCTATGGCCACCCGCAGAGGAGGTGCCCAGTGACCTCCGTTTCTGCAGGCCCGCGCAGACGGAGCACGGACTGCCAGAGAAGCGAAGATCGCGGATCTCGGCTTCACAGGCCGACCCGGACCACCGGCAACATTAGCCTGAGGTAGCACACGGGTGGTTATCCGCTTTCCACTACGACTCATACAAACGTCTTCGCTTCCTTTACTCCCGTCGAAACTCTCCCACCGCCTCCCCCCACCGCCTCCCTCAGACGTTGCCGCTGTGTGGCAAAAGAAAGGGGACAAGCGCTCCGCCCGACGCGGTAACGCCGGGCAGCCGACTAAATGGCGGCCGGGGCGGAGACCGGCGGGAGGACGCTACAATCTGAGGCGCGGAGCTTGTCCAATCGAAGTCCGCGGTTCTGTACCACGTGATATAGAGGCGCAGCACTACAACTCCCATCGCGCCCTGGGGCAGGAGCGCTCCCTCTCCTTCCGGTTCCGCATCCCCCTCCCAGAAGGCGTCCGGTGGTGCTGCGGGAAGGTCGGTTAGGGGAGAGGGTCGCTGCGCCGTCTCGTCGCTGCTATGCTGGCTGCTACTGTCCG
>NW_010395191.1:31612-31918 GCF_000710305.1 Buceros rhinoceros silvestris
CCACGTCTGCCCTCCGCAGGAGCCACTATGAGGAGGGCCCTGGGAAGGTAATGTGAGGAGGAGGACCGGCTCACTGCGGCGTGGCCTGAAGGTCGCAGGAAGAGGCCTGCGGCCGGGCGCGGGGAGGCGATGGCGCCGGGCGGGCGGAGGCTCGACTCAGGGTGGAGGGGAAGAAAGGGTAATGGTTCGCTGCGGAGTGTGGTAATGGCTCGGGGGTGGGGAGCGGAAAAAGGAGAAACGTGTCCCTGAAGGACACTGAGGTGGCAGCGCTGACCTAGCCCGCAGGCAGCCTGCGGCAGGCCTGTC
>NW_010395191.1:32052-41736 GCF_000710305.1 Buceros rhinoceros silvestris
CTCGGGGGCAGGTCCCGCCGCAGCTCCCGGGTGAGAGGCCGGGGAGAAATGGGGAGCTGGATGGAGAGAGGCCGTAAAAGGAGTGAAGCCGCAGTAGGGGCCTGCCAGGCTTGCCTTAAGTGCCAGGTTGAAACGTGGGCCCGTCCTGCCACGAGCATGACAAGGTGAGCTTCTTGCTCGATGAGTCCTGTGAAGGGTTTTGCAGATAATTGGAGTTTGAGACCTCGAACTGGATGCTGTTGTGAGGAGTAGAATAATAAATGCCCTGATGCCAGTTTCACAGCTAACGTGGGGTGGGCTTTGGGGTCTTGTGGTACCGCTGTTACACTCACAGCAAAGCAAGTTGTACGAATTACTTCAGTGTGCTTTCCTGCAGTCTTCTGCTGCAGTGGTACAGATGATGAGCATTACAGTATGAGGGACCACAATGATACTGTAAACGCTTTCTGATGTACCTTGTGCCTATCATGTTCTCTTGAGTTCTACATCTGAAATAATTTTATGTTCCTAATGAACATCAGGAGAATCTTCACAATGAAGGTAATTAAATGCCAGAACAGGTTGCCTAGGGAGTTGTTTATACTTGACTGGATGAGGCCTTCAGCAAGCTGACTTTGCTTTGAATTGGGGGAAGAGTGGACGAAATGACCTCCAGAAGTCACATCCAAGCTATTATTCTAATTACTGTAACTCTTTCTGTGAGAGGAGGGGAAATTGTTTTGAAACTGAGTATTTATTATGTCAATTTGTGCCTCCTGTTAGTGCTCTGAACTCCTTACTGTTTTGAAGTCAATGAGGAAGTAATTACTGTGGTGACTGGAAAACTAAATTTCATTTTTCTCTTCTAGAACCTTCCCTTTTCTGTGGACAACAAATGGCGACTGCTTGTACTAATGTGTGGATTCTTTGGAAGTGGATTTGTCGCCCCTTTCTTAATAGTCAGACACCAGCTTCTTAAGAAATGAAGAAGAGGGACTGTAATTGCGCTAACTGGGTGAGTGATTTTTGTTAGAGTTCATAACATAGTGGAATCTGATCAAAGCCGACCTTCAAAGTGCCTAACCCAATGTAAAACCGTCATTACTCTTTTCAGCTTTTCACAGTCCGGGTGCTTTAAGCTGTCGTCTGCAGTTGCATCTAAACTCAAACAATGGACAGGTTTAAGTTTGCTTTGCACTCTGATTGACTTGTGAACTTTGACTCCCCTAAGGCCATACTTCTCTGACAACAGCTTCTTGATAGTCTTGACAGAAAAGAGTTACTGTATTGATGTGGATAATAACTATAACCAAAACCAGGTCTACCTTCTTTATGGGAAAATAAAGTTACACTTCACATCCTCTGTAGGAATAACTGGCACGTGTGATGTGAACAAAACAGTATGAGAAACTGTGATACTGTAAACGCTTTCTGATGTGCCAGTTAAAACTCAGTGGAAAACAAGTTTTCTTCAGTTCAGCCATATCAAAACAACCACACCACCTACACAGAATGTTTCTAACCACTTGCAGGATAAAGTCCACTTAAAATAAGGTCACTAACAGCAGAAATTGTTTTAATTAATCCTTGCTGATAATCCTAACAGACAAAGCAAGCCTCAGACGGAGTTTAGAGTACAAGCATTCCTTTTCCAGTTGAAAGGCCACTTCACTTTATCTTACTGTGATTTGTGGAATCACAGAGTGGTTTTGTTTGAAAGAGATCTTTAAGCTCCTCGAGTCCAGGCATTCCCCCAGCACTGCCAGGTCACCATTAAGCCCTGTCCATCAGCATATCTGTTAAACTCTTCAAGGGATGGGGACTCCACCACTGGCCTGGACCAGGCCGGGACCACCCCGACGGGGAAGTTATTCCTCAGGCCCAACCTCCCCTCGTGCAACACGAGGCTGTTTCCTCTTGTCTATTACTTCTTAAATATTGCCAATTGTATCATCTGAGAAACACTAAATATTTTTGAGCAGCTGGAATAATTCAAGTAGTTTTTGGAAGAAAATAACAACCCTCACTGGAATCTCATAATTGGAACAAATTTAAGTCATCTATGTAATTATTTTGTCAGTCTGATGTTTTTGGCTCCCTAGACTAAGGAAAAAAAAAATAATCAGCAGACTTGTAGAACTGTGTGATTTCATGTTAGTCAGGGCTTCTGCTACAGAAGCATCTGGTGAATAAAGCAAAGCCCATCAATATTCTAGTTAGAGCATGTAATTATAGTTTTCCTAGACAAAAGGTAACATAGAATTCTTAAGTTTGTTCTTTTTTTTTCTTGCAGACTTGAAGTCTATACAGCACCTTTCAATGGAAAAAGGATAGCTCCAACCGTGTACCATGCTGGATGTGTCTAAATAAAATCTTAAATCTGAAGGTCTCGTCTGTGTATTTTGTGAAACTCTTAAAGTGCTTTTGACAACTTTTTTGTACCGAGCACCCCTTCAAATTGTAGTTAATTGATATTAAATTAAAGGCTAATTTTCTTTACATATGACAACAGAGTAGGAAAAGTTGCATTTCAGAACTGAAGTTCTGCCTAATGTTTTTAGCTGCACAGATGTTTAAATACCTTTACTGAGCTGTGTGGTCTTCTCATACACTCCCCGGACTACTCACAGAATAATGACCTGGGATAGATGATAACCAGTGAGCACCACAGTGGCTATATGCTGCTTGGTAGATAATCCATATTGCAGGACTTTTATTTTCTGTGGTTTGGGTTGGTCATTTTATTTGGTTCTTCTTCCACACTCGACAGTTCTAAAGAGCTGCTGTCACTAGGTTTCCACACTGCTGCATTGCGGCTGCTCTGAGCAGGAACATGGGTGTTGCCCTGCAGATTTCATTAGGCTTTGGTCTTGGATGGTGAGGTAGCCTAGAAAATGAGTACAGCAGCAACAACTCTGACTAGAGTAAGTATTGATAATAATCAAAACTGATACTGTTGAAAATTTGCGACTGTTTGGAAGGAAGTGATAGTTTCCAGTTTGTCCAGTTCCTGACACTGGGGCCTGTGTAATTAAAGGTACTGTAGGAGCTGTGTTAGGTTACTTCTGCCCCCTCAAGTATGACAACATGAGTAGAAAGTTATTTTCAGATCCACTTCCGTTGCAACCACCTCTGGCTAGAGGCACGGGGTCTGAAAAGCACTGGTGTGACTGTCATGGTTACTTCACCTTCACAAATACTGCTGCTAAGCAGCAAGTATGGAGTTGCTTTCCTTCAGTGAGGTTTTCTGGTTTACTTGTTCTGCCCTAGCCCAGTTCACTTAATGCGTCTTGCAACATCTGGCAGTCCTTGAACTGAATGGTGGTTTCATAGAAGTTCAGGTGCTGTTGAAGTTGTTCAAAGCTGTGCGATTGCTAGTTTGTCATTGAACACCATCAGCAGAAGTGTAGGTAGAAGCAATAAAATACTGCTCGAAGTACAACAGCTTTTGGGTGCCGCATTTCTTTTGTAAGGGGTGCCTTTAAAATGCTGATAACTAGTGTTTGAATAGTCGGATGGGAAGGAAACAGTGATAGAACCGCTACAACTTCAGGAGAGCTACAAGGAAGCGTAATGAAGCATGGTGATTTTGATCAAAGAACCTGCAAAGGCTGCAGAAAAATGATAACAAAGCAAGATGCAGAGGCAAGATCCCAAACTATAATGGGTTCCAACAGTAGGAACACAGTGTGGCTATGACTGAGGTACAAACATGCTGTATAATGCGTTTCTTAATGTGCTTTCTGTCTGAGGAGGAATGCCTCTCCACAGAGTGTGTCTCCTTTGTCTCAGAGCATGCAGGTGGTGTGTGTGCACTGTAAGCGATAGGGGAACAGCATGATGAGACAGCTAGGGCATCCAGAAGAGGTGACAATGTCTTGATCTAGTTATTGAGATTTACTTAGGTACTATAAAAAAAATTCTGCCCTTTTCCTGCAAAAGTCAAAATGGAAGCTCTTGGGTGACAAAGTCTCGTTTGCCTCTTGCTGCAGATAATCAAGTCAAATGTCTGTTGCACAAGGCAATCGGAATGGAAGCCTGTTACAGAGTCATTTAAAGATCACAAAGGTAACTTCCATCGTGTTTTTATCAGTACCTAGCTCACTCTGTCTGTTCTTAGGTTAAACAATTTGTTTCATTTTCTTTGGTTAATTGTTCCTCTTTACTCCCAAGTCCTTGATGTACTTGAAAAGACATCATCTCGAAGGTTTATCTTGTGAGCTAGGCTAACCCAATAAGGATCTACTGAAAACAAGGTCTCCTTTCTGAATATCATCCTCTCCTCTGTACCCTTTCTATTTAAATATGTTTTTGAGCATGGGTGGTTAAACTTAAAGCAATTATTTTTGGATACAATGTTGGACACTTTCTCCTCTCATGATGTATTCTAAATCTGTGATCGATCGTCTTTTTCCACAGTGGTGTTACATAAAGGTATCAGTCATTAAGAAGTAGACAGGCCCTAGGGGCAACTAGTTATAAGAAGTGTTCCAATTGTGACCCTGTTTCCAACCCCTCCACCAACTTATGAAAATTAGCAGTGTGAATAACAACACCCATAACCTCTCATCTCCTGCTGTTTTGCTTGATTTCTGTTACTGCAGTTCTAAGTCAACTCCTGGGGTTGATCTGAACCTCCAGCGTGCTGGTGGTTGTCTGCCGCTGTTACGTACTCTATGCTCCCACTCTGCGTGCCAGCAGGAGTCATACAAAAATTAAACCACATCAGCCCTACTCGTTGATCTGAACCCTCCAGCGTGCTGGTGGTTGTCTGCCGCGTTACGTACTCTATGCTCCCACTCTGCGTGCCAGCAGGAGTCATACAAAAATTAAACCACATCAGCCCTACTCTGGATAAATTATCTGGGTAAATGGATCATGTTAGTTGTAAGCTATCACAGGGTTATACCCATGTTTGTGATGTCTCATTATTAATTAATCTTTCCTTTAAAAAGGAAGTTTAGTGCAATTTTCTAGCCTTTTTAATCTAATCTGCTCAGTTAATTCTTTCAAGATTTCTTGAGTATAGGTGAAGCAGACTTGATGATTTTTATCTGTGCGGCTCTCCTGCTGTTAGCTGGTATTGTTAATACAACACCTGTGCAGGGGAAGTTTCAAAGTGAGTAGCTGTATTCTCCACTCATTGCAAGCTCTGTGTGATTCTTAAGTGCTGCCAAAGCTGTAATTAGTCCCTTTAGATTTGGACTATTTCTCTACATGCTTTGCTTGGGCAGTTTTCAGTAATTTTCAAGCCCCATCAATTATCAAGTCCATAAGTTCTCTGTCTGACTTAAGTAATTGGTTCCCTTAGGTTTTCAGAACTTTCATTTCTGTAATAGAAACACATTAACAGATCTGTTTTGATCTATCTTTCCATTAATGCGAACTGGGACAATCTTCATTCTACCCAAAGGCATTTTTTACTACTAGAATATCTATAATCTCATCACTGTTCAATAAAGCAAAGTAAAAAATTCTCAATGTGATTGCTTGGGTGGAAAATGCTGGTTGTCACTGAGATGTGTGGCTCCTATTGTTCGTATCAGATGTTTGACAGTGTTTAATTTCACAGAGGTGCGACTCCAGACTGTATTTGTTTCTCTGATGTTACGAGAAGGTCTCTGCTTATAGCTGAGCTTGATTTTAGGAGAATAATGCAGGGTAGCTCAAGTTGGAAGGAACCCCTAAGGATGACTGAGTTCAGCTCCCTGCTCCTCCTAGGACTACCTAAAACTAAACCATGTGACTAAGAGCATTGTCCAGACTCTTACATTAGAGCTTGGAGCACCTCCCCTCTTCAGCCATGTTTGTTTAGTTAGTTAGTTTACTGCTACTCACCTAATTACATTGTTCTTCATCTTTACTGTTTTACCCATTCTATGGTTTCCTATTTAAGTCCTCCTCCTCTTTTATTTGTTTATTGGTTGCTAAACGCGTAAGCCAGAGAAAGTCGGGTAGAATTTTGAAATACACCGGTTACTAACTACTGGGGCATCTCTCACCTTTTCTCTTCCACACCTAGCTCCACGGGGTGGACAACCTATCCATAGCAGCAAAATGTAGGGCAGACCAAATGATCTCTGAGGGGAGACCTTACGCTGGTCTCAGGGAGCAATGCTGTGGATAAAACAACTTCAAAAAACCATGTCCAGAAATGCTAATGCATGGTTTCAAAAGATGCTGAGCTGCTGAGTCTTCTACTTACTTCACACAAATGGAACTAGCCCAGTTCTACCGCCTGGTAAGCCCTACCCTGTCATCCCCCTGCACAATTCAGGGAGAGGTTATTTGATTTAGTGACCCTGTTAAACACCAAGTGTTTGTTGACCTGAAAGGAACCAGAATCTCATCTGGGAATGACTTCTCTAAACACATTCCTACCACAGGTAACAGCATGGGATTCCAGAGATGGAGGTGTTACTATACACACATAAGAACAAACTGATATTTAATGGTAATAAGCAGGATCAGATCAAATTCATTAAAACCCAGGAGCTGTAGAATTAAGCTGTTCAAAACATAGGAGTGTGTTCCATCACATTCAGCTATATAATAGTCTCAGTACCCAATTAATTATTTATTTTTAAAATAGCTTTTTGGGTTCCCTTTAGGGCAGCCTGTCGTGGTAGAAGGTAAATCAATTGAAAAAACAAGAAGTAGAAAAATAAAACACTTGGCATTATAGGCAAAAAGCAGTAAGTGGAGCTTCTCTATCGTTAAAATTACATGAAGGAAACAAGGTTAAATGACATCTGGGAAATAACACATCTATGTGAATGATAATACTTTTTGCTTGCTCGATGCCAATTTTAAGTAGAATTTTTTATGGTCCCTGATCTTTTTTCCCAGTTTTCTTGTTAAAATTTTCTGCTTTGCAAATTCTATTTTGGCTCAAACTCAGAATAGTTTCCCTTTTCTTCCAGAGAGGTTCACATTTCCGTATTTTAGATAGGTTACGTATCAGTAGTGTTCAAGCAGTTTCTCAGTCAGATCTCAGCAAACATGGTTTGGATGTCCTTATGTTTTAATGTTTGGATGTTCCCAGTTGGGGAAATCTTTCTGTCTCTCTCTGGAACATCGCTTTGTCTCACTTCACGAACAAGCTGAACATTCACAAAATGTTTACCAAGTGCTCTGCAACTATCAAAGTATTTCGATGGAGACAGGATAAGGGAGTGTATCAGAGGGCGGAAGTTTTTAGAAATAACAAATAGTGAAATTTTGACACAAATAGGATGGCAAAACAACACTTCATGTGTTTCCTTTATGTGTTTATATTCTATATCTCAGAGATGTACAGAGGTAGCTAATTCTTAATCAACCTGATAGATAAAAATCAGTGTTGAGAACTGAGATGATAGTGGGGCAATTTAAACTCTCATGGAGGTGATGTATCATGAACAAATTGTGATCCCTGTATCAGAAGATGCCATTGGTGACTGCTGAATGAAAACTCAGTGTACAGTAGCAATCAAAACCACAAGGGGTGCAGAAAGGGATGGAAATAATGGCAGATATCACAGTTCCCTTGTACACATACAAGTGGTATGTTGTTCCTTGAACACCACGTGGGATTTTTTTACTCTACCCGGATAACTAATGGACTCCAATAAAAATGTAATAGTTTCAGATATGGAAAGATTTCAACAGGGAGAGGAAATAAACTATTAGAACTCTTTAATTTAGGAAAAAAAAAAAAAAAGAGAGACCTACCCTATCAAAATCATTCACATCTGAAAAATATTACTAGTCCAAGCTGAAGAAATCGCTGTTAACACACAAAGTGTGACTTCTGCAGTGGCTTGGGGGGCTGAAGAGGGTTGATGTGTTTGCTAGTTTGCTTGTTTTTAAAGTGAGGTAAATGGAACATTGACATTGAACTGTTCCATCACTGTGGAGGAATGAAATTTAATGTTGAATGGGAGGGGGGAATGAAGGACTGTGTTGTTACCTTAAATGGGGTATTTTGATTTGATGAAATTTCATTTTTCAAATCAAATGTTTCTGGAATTTCTGTTCAGCAATTAAATTTACAATATATCCTTTCCAAATCCAGTTTGCAGAAAATACTGAGCACAAGATTTTTTTTTTTCAACAATAGAAATTCCAGATTTTGTTTAATTGGACCTTGAAGCATCTGGTATTAACCTGTGTTGGATACAGGATACTGGTCTTGATGAGCCGCACATAACTGTTATGGACAACCCTGAGGTAATAGATTGCAGATTAGTACAAGAGAAGCCTGGGCTAAGATTTATCTTTCTTTAAATTAAGTTACTGATGACCATTTGAAGTTGGCCTATACAATAATTAGAGTATGATTTACTTAAAAAAATAGATAAAAATGCTTTTACTACTCATTAAGTAGAGGAGTAAAAATTCAGAATATTTTCTAATGTAAGTTGTCGGTTACTCTTTTCCTTTTTCGTGGTTTTGCTGGCCTGAGATTTTCGTTTCTGTTTGAGGTTAACATGGCAACATGAAACAATTGAGAGGTTTATAAACAAATAGGGCTTGAGGAAGAAAAAATGAAAGTAGAGATGTTGTTGTCATGACAACCAAATTATCAGCTGTTCTTGTGGAATATGAACAGCAGATGAGAGCTTGGACAGTATTGCACAGTCTAATCCATGGTAATTGTTTTTATTCTTTAAAGGTAAAGGTCATGTGTACATTGCATTTCATTACCTTGGCTGATTTCCAGACTCCTAGGGTAGCAATATCAGTGGGTATTATTTTAAAAAATAAACAGAATTGTTAAGGAGGAAAAAAAGAAGGGGGAGGTGGGCAGAGGGAAGGTAAGAGAAAGAAAGAAAGATCACTAACTTTGCTGCCTCCATATGAAAGAAATTGATTGTTTTCAATTTCAGGAGCAAGAAAATAAAGTTACAGAAAGTTTAAATTATACACCCACTAAGTCACAGCACAGCCAAGCTAGCATACAGTTGGGTTGTTTGGTACCATAAAAATATTCCTACATGTTCTCACCTCGGTGAGGTACCTTAAAAAGCCATCAGAAGGGTATCACAGGTATTGCAATTGCATCTTCAATTATCACAAAAATACGTAAGTAGAAAAATAGGAAGAATGCTGTAATTTGAGGTTACTGGAAACATAGACTTTGGAATAGCTTTGACTGGCTTATGGCAGATCCAGATGAAAAGACACATCTCTGTGTAGATGGGAATGCATACAATTAATCATTGTTCTAATCAAATAACAAATAAAGGTAGAATTGCCCCTCCTTTGCCATATCTGTAGGATTTGTCAGAGGCAGTTGTGCTAATGGCCTGTGCCTGCAAACTGAATGCCAGCCTCCTCCGACTGGCTCCCTAACCAGCTTTTGTTTGCTCTGATTATAGCAAGAAGATAAATGCTAGTTGCTCTCTAGGATGATGTGCTCAGTAAGTTTGAGTTGCATTTAAATTAGTTTAAAATAATAGTATTTGCCGGGATTAATGTGATCCGGTGTTCCAGTTTCTCTTTCAGTATTCCATGAATAATATTAAGTTCTTTTCTATGGTTGTGCCACCTTTTCCATTAGCTATGTAGAGCATGCAGCTCTTTGAAAAATGTCAGTGTATAAATAGTGTTGCTGAGAAACTAATCCAGCAACAAAATGTGGAAATGTACCTTGCTGGTGAAAAAATGGTGCATGTAATAATTATGACAGGTGGTGGAAGGAGACAGCTGAGAGGAAAGAGT
>NW_010395191.1:41812-42987 GCF_000710305.1 Buceros rhinoceros silvestris
TGATCTGAGGTTTTATTATATTTTTTATTATATTTTTTTCTAAAATTTTGATTGCACCATTAGAATTCAATATCACTTGAGGGTTCTTTAGACTAAGTATACCAGAAAGAAGTGCTCCGAAATTCTAGACTCAATGGAGTTTCTTAAAGACAAAAAGAAAGATCTTATCCTTGAGGAAGGGAAAACGTGGTAGACACTAGCTTGCTGCATCAGCCACCACTGATACTTGACTAAATGGGACTTTGCAGTTAACTTCTTGCCTGAAAAGCAGCAGGATGGGCTGTTGGGTAAAAAAAAAGAAAAAAAAATTAAACATACATATAACGGTCATTAATATGAACGAGCAATGCCTTTTGCACGGATCTTGAGCCATCCCGATAATTGAAAGTGAAAGCTAAAGATGTGCCTCTCTAAAGAAAATCCAACGGTCATTAATATGAACGAGCAATGCCTTTTGCACGGTTCTTGAGCCATCCCGATAATTGAAAGTGAAAGCTAAAGATGTGCCTCTCTAAAGAAGATCCATCGCTTTGAGACCCTGTCTCGCCAGGCTTTTTTCTGGCAGCCTGAAGCACTGCCGCTTCAGATTTAGGGACAGCTAATTGGAAACTTTTCTGGAAACATGCACATCACCGTGCTCCAAAACCGCCCAGCCTGTGCATCATCTCCCCCCGCCCTTGTCCCACCGCTGTCACTTTTCTTACCTGTTTGTTTTTCCAGATATGCCGCTGTCCTCTGAATCCAATACTGCAGAAAATTGTTTTCAGCCAAACAGCAGTTTGTTGTTAAGTTGTTAACTCACTGTTATCTCAACACAGTGTCAGGAGCTATAAATGCCTCTTTATAGCCCAGTTGGGAGTATTTAAGTGCTAGCTTTACAGAGCTGGGTGTGTGGGCATTGGGTTTTTTTTTTTTTTGGAAGGGGCAGGGGGAAGCCTGGCAACCCCTTGATAAGGTCTTCCTTTTCATATTTTGAAGTAGCATCACAAAGGGGAAGGTATTTTGCAAAAGGATTAGGTACTGCATCATCTAATTTGTTATGCCCAGTTTAAGTGCCTCTGCCCAGTAGATAATGCAAAAGGAGAGTAAGGGCTCCCGACAGCTTATCTGCAGGACAATTAACTAGATGAAGGTGCAACTTCAAAATTAAACTTTATTTAATTCTCAGTTTGACA
>NW_010395191.1:43081-46699 GCF_000710305.1 Buceros rhinoceros silvestris
CTCTTTCAAGTTAAAGTAGCCCTCTATCAGTTCAATTTAAATTTATCTCTGAAATCAATTTATGTAAAACAATTTGCCACTTACTCTAATTCTAGGATCAGCAAAAACTTAACTAATAGCACTTTAGATAGTTCATTTTTCAAGTTAATTCAATATAATTTTCCTGAGGTTTGCTATGCTGGCAGCCCTAATTATGGAATGTGCAAATCCTGGAAAACTAAGCAGGATATCATCACCAGTATGATACCAGGTACAAGGATAGGACTCAGACCCTCAGAACCATTTTTCTGGGGTGTTAAGTGCCTCACTTGTGATCTTAAGGGAGAAACCGTGCCCAAGGTAGGGACCATGTCCTAAGGTTTTTATTGGTTCAGTTTTCATTTCATTATAAAAAGCCCATAAACTGATAGTCAACCTAATTTTATGTGAGAGAAAAACTTGACTTTCAGCCCTTGCTCCAGTGAGTGGTTACAGTTGTATGTAATTAATATTTTTTATTTAGTATAACACAAACTCAGGTCTCTTCTCTCATAGGTAAATGCCCCAGCCATCCCTCCTATACCACAGATTCTTAAGTAATCCTTGAAAAGTGAAATAGCTCTGGCGGGTGGTGGGAGAGCACCCCCTCATCAGTGCACCTGAAACTGTGTGGATTAAAACACACACTCGGGAAGCCACCAGAGATCACTTGAAACTCAGCCTAGGTCTCTCATGTTCTGCACAAAAGCTCCCCTGGGTAGGAGGTGGCCACATACTGCTTCCTAATCTAGCTAAATTTAGACACCCCTCCAGCAGCCATGTGAACACCCACATGAATGAGGTCATGCAGGAGAGAAAATAACTGCAGATTCTGCTTTTGGAAACGGCATTACTGTCAGATTTCTGAAATTATAGGAGAGAGAAAATACAACTTGTCATCAGGGACTGAAAACATTCATTTCTTAATCTCCCCTAGCAATTTTCAGGCAAGATTACTAAATGAAACTTTTGGTCTCCCTTAGAAATCAATGACTTTTGAAAAATTAGTGACCAAACAGAAACAGAAGACAGTTCAAGGTCTATTGACAAAAGAGAGAGAGAAAAAAAAACCCCACCCTAGAGTTCAACCACCTCTCTAAAGATGAGATAGTGGAAGGTGCTGCTGGATGATAGATGCCAAGTCAAGGTTAAAATATCTCACATCTGCAACAAATCACATCCAAGAAACGCTGCCCATCAAAGGGTGATGGAAAAACCTGCCAGGTCAAAAAAATCAGAGAAAAATTGGGACCTAGATTTTCCCAGGTATTTCTCCTCATTACCTCTGTCTCCATGTGAGTAACCATCAGTGAGTTTGTACAGATACAGCCAGCAGGTCCATTGGCAGCATGGATGGATCCTGTTTTGGGGTATGATGTTGGTACTGAGTTGAATGTTGGGGTTGCAAACTACACTCTGCCACTGCCTGGGGACAGAGAGCGAACTCACGGTTTTAGCACCAAAACATGCACCACTCACATGCACGAATACATGAATGGGCTGTGGAAGCTGCATGCTGAAGAACAGAAATTTTTTATTTCCTAAAGAAAGAGAAATTAGGATTCCTGTTTACAGTTTAGGTGCTACATTAACTGTTACTGAATTAAGCCATCCATAATGGAAACAAGAGGAGTTTCAGAGTAAAACAGCAGCTATGGACCTCTTTATTCTGGCTGGTATTTCCTATGTTTGCAATCCCAGGTACTTGTTTCTGAACGCTCAGTGTTAAAAGATTCAGACACGAACAATTTTTCAGAAAAGGTCTGCAAACCAATCTGTGACCAGTGGATCAATGCAGAGTTCAGGAAGTCATATTCCCAAAAATTAGAAGTCATAAAACTAAATTTATAAAAAATTCAGCCTGTGTATTTTAAAAAACTATGTGCTGTTCCTTACCCTTAACCCCAAACATTTTCCTTCCAATTCCAAATTTGTATCATTGCACTATCCACTCTGGAAAAATAGTTTCTCCATTTCTAGCAATAAGTACCCTGTGACACTTCAACATCGATCCTGCTTGGTGCTGATGATTAGCTACCTATTTGACAATCCCACTCCACTGTTGATACTTTTAAATCCTCTAGTTTTCTTGTAAAATGCAAAAGTACTTTAGGAGGCAATGGGCCATCTGGCCTCATAATGTCTCTGTTACTCTTGCAGGATATAAAAAATGCTCCCTCCCTCTCCGTCGTAATCTTCTGTCACATTTAGCTTCGTTTTATCTTTAAAAGATAGTAAATTTACAAAGCATTCAAAACACAAAAAACAGTCAAAGCCCCTACGGTATTGGCACGCCATAATGCAAATGTGGTTTTAAGCTAACAAGGATGACACTGCTAATGTAACCTAAAGGAGACATTTAGAACAGATGTAGTTAAACCTCTTTGGAAAGTTCAAGTTTTCCTTATTGAATGTGTTCAGACTGTGGAGAAGATATTTGCGTTTCTTAAAATACAGGAATATTTTTTTAAAAAAATAGAGAAGTCCTAGCAAAAAGTGCTGTAGGTTTCTTTTGCCAGGGAAACTATAAGACAATTGGATATATTCAAAATCTAGCTAATTAAGAAATTCCTTTGAATTTATAATCAACTGTAAAACTTCCACAGAAGTTATAAGAACTCAGAATTATGTGAAAAAACGTGTCAGCTTTTTGTGCTACCATTTTATTTAGCTCTATTTGATATATCTTTTCCTAGTTACTGATTTTCTTAATTTTTTATGTATGTGTGTGGTGGTATACAGGTAACAAGAATTTACAGAAGTGTCTGAATGCTTGGAGTTGCTCTCTGTTACACTGAAAAATAGTACTTGTTACTTGAGAATGAATATGCACAGAATAAAGACATTAAAACCATTCATAAAACTTTGCCATTACATTTCCCCCTGTTCCGTACTGCTTAGTCATAAAACCTCACTTTCCCAAAACTTCATTCTTTGCACAGAGTGATTATTTACATAGCACTGCAATATCTGAATAAATATTGTCTAATTCTTATTTCCTTTCTTTGCTCAGCTCAAGTGGTCTTGTATAAAGGTCCAGAGGTCTGCAGTCATTCCCATACCTCGTTTTCTCAACAGGCAGTGTTTTTTTTTTCACTGCTGTGTTGTTATAATAATTAATAGAAGTGGAAGAAAATTGAAATACATGCTCAGCTGTTTGCCAAAAAATTAGATGCTCTGAACTGCTGCCAAAGAATTCCCAGTAAACCATCCAGCAGATACTACCCATCCATTCAGAGAGCACCCAAAAGAGCAGAATACTCCTTCATTTGGCGAGGCTGATAAAATTTAAGAGTACCTAAATTGGATGCCTTTTCATGTACTTTTGTGCTAATGCTTGATTTCTCTGTAGCATATGGAAATATGCTACACTCCTAGTGTCTAAACCATCACCTATCAGAAAGAAATGACCTTTCCATGAAGAAAAAAAAATCATTGCTTATGTCTTTTTAAAAGCTAATACACCTACATGAGACCACCAACAGCATAAAGATTTATTGTATAAACCCCCCCACCCCCACCCCGGTATATATGCACCATCAGGTAACTTCACATTCTCTGATGAATAAACAACTGAAGTTGTAATTGTTTGTGCATTCC
>NW_010395191.1:46803-60374 GCF_000710305.1 Buceros rhinoceros silvestris
ATGTCAACAAAATCAAACATCTGTCATGCGAGGTAAGGAAACGTGACTCATTTAACATATTTAGCACTCTACTCAGCCTTGAAAAGGTCACTCAGATTTTAACAAGCAGCGGGTAGTTTACTGACTTCTAGTAAATGACCGTGTAGTGACAATAAAGCCATGACTGTATTTGGTTACCCTTCAAATGACGTTTGATTAAAATTGTATATCACATTTAGAACAATTTGTTTAATGTTGCTTTTGGATATACTCTAACCCTTTCAATTATGACCAATTTTAACATAAGATCAATTTTACCGAAGTAATGCTCATAACTCCCAGTCCTATCCCACCAAAATAAGCAGAGCAAGCCAGAATGTTTGACTAGAGAGCCACCAATTTAAGACAGGAAAAAACATACAGAGGCGGAATTTATTCTTTTGCTGTCTTCAGTGGCAACAAACAAAATCCCTTCACAGTTCAGCTGTGGACTGAAGCCATCGGCGGCACACAGGTGTTGCTCCTCTGCCAAGAGCACAAAGACTAAACACCCTTTTGATTATATTTTGGCTTCCTGCATCAGGCTCCTTGCTCCAGTCCCGAATCCTGTCAGGCATGACTCATGGCAAGTGCTGTGAGCTATCCCCACTGACCTACACCCAAAGGCTGTTAGGACAGCCCACGAATGTCTTGTTTTGCACCGAGCTATTTAGCTGAAAACTGACCTTTTGAAACTGTTCGCAATGTCCTTTGTTATTCTCCTGTTGGCCTGTACTCAAAATAATTGTTAATTTCAATGAGAGGGAGATATTTAGGGGTGAATATAGACACAGTGTGGAAGAGAGGATCATGCCTGCTTCACCAGATGGTGCTAACGCATGAGTGCAACCCCTTGGTCATTCAGATGATTTTTTTGCTGATGGCTATTGTAACCTAACACAAGATAGTAGTGTATTGGTTCTCATTTAGTCATAAAAACCCTGATAAAATGTTAATATTTTTGGTACTGATGAATTGGTTTTGTCCTGAAAGTTACTATTATATGGGAGATCAAAATAATCAACTTATTTCACAGACTGCTTGGCAGGTTAGAGTTAGCACAGATGCACAAATGCGTTGATCACATCTCTGGACAGCTGGTGGGAGCTGGCTCAACTATCTTTTCCTCTGTTCTTCTCCCAAGCATTTGACTCCTGGGCCAATTCTGTGAGCCGGATCCAGAAATTAATTTATAATCTATTGGGGTGATTTGGGATAAGAAAACAATATTCTAAGAAGGTATGTGCTTTGAGTAAAGGTGAATTTGAGATGCTTTAGACATCTAAATTACAGAAGACCTTTTATAAAGGAGGAGAAAGTGTATGGGCTGTTCTTCCTTTCCATTCATTTCTGGCACACGAAAGCAAGCTGCAAGGCCCAGTGAGGATTACACTACTTACAAAACAATTTTTTTTCATCCCAAAAGGATTGCAAAACACTTTATGAAGGGACAGTTTGTTTCACACCTGCCAGTAATGGGAAACATGGTTTACAGCCCGCAGTGCCAAGGTTGATCTCTGTTCCCTTGACAGAGGGCAAGAGAATCTGATATCCAGTTCATTCCTGAAGGACGCCTTTGGGTAAATAAGGTTCAATTTCAACTAACACTCAGCTAATTGAATAACAAGGCATTGTACTAGATTGTTACTAGGCCCTCTCCTCGATTATTCCACCTGTCTGAGTTTGAGTTGGCCTGACCTTTTCTACTGCAAATACTTGGTAGCTATGGACATGCAAGCAGAAGTCACTTACAAGGCAGAACACAGCATCACTGTGAGGTGGTGACCCACAGTGTCTAGGTTCACCTATTCACACAATTAGCTCCCATATGTGAGTTTGCTGTGTTTAGCACCCTTCATACAGATCCATCCTACAGTATGTTGCACGTCACAATTGCAGAGATCAATGTCAAAACAGGGGATCAAGGTATTCAAGTACAGATCACGAAAAAACTATTCATACAGATTACATCTTTTTCCTGGAAACTGAATAAGCGGCCAAACAGAATCTGAAATAATTTCAATAGGAAAAGTAAAGAAGAAGACCTTCAGAATAAGATCAGATTTATTCTGCAGTGTTTCTTCACAATCCATGTAATTGCAATACAGTTATGTTTGCGGAACAACATGGGGAAAAGTGCAGTTGATGCAAAAGATTGTGGGTGAGTTGAGGCAGAAATGACAACGTGAATCAAGGCTAGTGATTAAGGTACAGATAAGAAGTAGAAGAAAATGCAGAACTCCGTGAATCCCAAGGCAAATAGCTTTTTTTTTTTTTCCAGAAAACTGGAAAATTGGAAGAGCTATAAGTATCAGTTATACGTGACACGTGAGAAAAATGTAGGCAACTAACATCACATAGTAAATATAAGGTTTCAGGTGAAAATTATTATTTAAGGATGTGCTTATGGTCTTTCTGGTTCCCAGTTATGGTTTGGATGTCACAGTGCTGTAGTTAGAGAGACCAGCAAGCTGTCCAGTGTTTATGTGAAACAGCCTTCTGCCTCTCTCCAATGTCTGGATGACTTGAAAGCCTAAAATCTGATTTCTATATCTAACTGAAACACTCAGTTCCAGTACTGCTGGCACATGTCTATTGAGCAGGAAGTAAATAGTCAGCATTTCTTATTCCCATAATGGATTAAACAAACAGAAAGAAATAATTTTTTGCACGTTGCATAATTCCATTGCAGAACACATTTGTCTAAAGAAATAAAACATGTGGAAGAGTTAGAAAAAGATTAGAAAAATTCAAAGGGCATGAGTCCATCAATACAAAATAAACATGATGACCCAAATGCAGCGTGGACTTGATGTTAAGAGAGAAAGCTGTGGGGACGTATCCTGAGAAAGGACCTGTATAAAATTTTGTATTTCATACCGCTATATACTTCTATAATTTCCAGTTTCTTATATTCTCGTGTGTCTGCTGCTGGCTGACCTCAGAGTCAGGACATGGATCAAGAGGACCCTTGGTCTGAGCCAGCAGCAACATTCCTATGCAAGTGGGTGGGAATACTGTCTTAAACAACTGGTCCTTTAAGATGCATCTTTAAAAATCTAATCATGTTTCAGACCTGGCAAGTTCATGATTAATCTTGATCATGAAGATATATTTCTCTTTGTTTTTTTTTTATTTTTAATCATAATTAAGGCCATTTTTCTACTCTGGGCCATATTGCTATTTCATTTACTTAAGCTGTAATGACTAAATTTGCTACTCTGCGAAATCTTAATCCTACTAAAGACTAGTGGGTATAGTACACAATTCAGTTAGGAAACAGATTCACCACATAACCTCCATTAAGTAATTCCATTTATTTCAATAAAACAAGCTGACACATGAAAGAAAGAATCTATGGAGGTCTTTAGTCTCCAGAAATCATAGAATTTTTAATATAAGCACTGAAGTGATGCTTTGACCTCTTCCTCAACGTAGGATTTCTCGGAGCAGGAGTACATGAAAAAAAATTCAAAACAAATCCGGCTCATAAAATCTGTACCCTAAAAAAAAAAAGCCACCTACATTTTGTGCTTGATCTTATTTTACAAGTACAGTATAATCCTTTTCAAATATGTGAAATGTCAGCTTGAAAATACACCAAAAAGGTCTTCCATATCCACAGTGAACATGATTTCTCTAAAAACCAATGAAAGAAAAGCCTATTACTAGTAAAATATTCTCACTTTAATCACGTTTCCTTCATTACTCCCATATTTTAGGTGATATAAAAGGAGGAACAATTATTGCCTTGTTCACTTTGATTTATTTGGCTCAGTGCCTCCTTACCTAGGTAATGTAAAATAAACTGTGCTACATGGGTCATTTATGATGTGATTTAATAAGATGATTTTTATTTCTAGCCTGCAGGGAAACATATTAGTTTGTAAGCACCTGGCAAAAAAACTGTTTCTTTCGTTGATTTTCTTTTTTTCATTTGGCCTACAAGGTAAGTTAAAGCTACAATGCACAAGTTGTCGTAGTGGCAATGTACTAAAACAGGACTTCAAAATCCACATAAGGAAATGGTGGCTGGACGTCAAAATAAGGAAGGTCATAACTACAAGCTTGACCAGTTCCTAATTTCCTGTGGGTGTTTCTGTGTAAATTAAGACTTGTTTCTTTTCATTGTCTGAAATAGGTTAATGGTTTTTCTTAACAGCACATGCTATCTACAAACAAAATTATAAATATATGTAACAGGATTCTGAGACAGACGTGGAGGTGACAAAACAGAGCTAGGAAACTGGTTTTCCACAGATACTCTGAATAACATGGGTAAGTTTACCACGCTCAAGCTTACACAAAAACTCATGGGAATTTGGGTCCTATATCTGTGGCTTTCAGGTTTTTTGAGGATTCACTTACAACCATTCTGTGAGAATAACATTTAGCTCTACTCTGTGGATGACAAAAAGTTAAAAGGACTTCAAAAGTACTTCAAAGTCCTATGCAGGGATCTTCACTGTGAGAGCTGGTACTGACCACAAAGCACTGCAGCTGAGATCTCACTCCTGTTTCCGTTACCTGGTTTTTGTCACTCAAAGTTTTCAGACATTCTCATTTGAAACAACACTGTCCACATTTAGGCTTAGCTGGAAAGAGATTAATGAGTGAGAAGAGCAAAAAACCCTCAACACTCATTGCACCTATTTTTTCTGTTTCTAAAAATAAGTAGCACTTTACCACACAGTGCCACAGACAAAAAAATCTTCAGCTGTTTCCTTTTTTTTTTTTCTTTTTGTATGTTTCTTTGTCTTAGCTGCCAATGGATAGAACTTACATACCTAGCACTGGGTTGTTCATCAGGTTTATGCCCCTCTTCATGCATATCTTATTCGCTAGTCTACAGTCTCCTTCAGAGTTAAAAACTAAAGTATGAAATCTTTCGTTGTTTCTTGAAAAAATCCCAGCCAACAAAAGAAAAAGCCTCACCAAGTGTCTACCTGAAGATGAAGTTGTAAAATCAAGCCCATACAGTCACCCAAGTTTTGGAAATGTGGTAGCCCAACCACAAGAGGGAGTTGGGGAGTCTGAAGAAGTGGTGAGGGTGTCCTTGCAAGGCTTTTGGGAGGAATTTCACCAACAATGCAAATCTGAGAGAACATCACCGTTGCTTACTCATCAATCACCCCATGTAATTTAGATGAGGATGGCAGGAGTACACATCATTTTAGCTGTAGTTTATGAGACACCCTTGGATGTCCTAATGTATAATGAGAAGAAGAGGTATGATGTCAGAAAGTACTCATGATTTAAAATCATCTTCAATCTCCCTGTAGATACGAATCACTGTAGCTATGCCTGTATAGTTACACAAGCAACACGCATTTGGGATGTCATGATGTGCAAGGGTATAAATACAAGTACCATCAACATTTCTTCAACATACAGCCTTCGGTGTCGGTACTTTGGTACAGTTGATGGATATATCATGCCTGGTACAACACCGATATACTACTCAACCTCTCACAAACCAAGCTGTGCAGATCTCTACTTCTATGGCTTTGCACAGTCCTGATCAGGCATCTTTCTGTCTTGTTTTACACTGCCTATTCTCCTGACAATATGACACTGGAATTCCAGACCTGTTGTCATTATCCTAGAGACTGAGAGCCGTCTCCTCACACTTTATCCACACACATGGAACCAGTTCTGTCTGCAGGCAGTGCCAACAGGGCCAGGAAGGATCCTTCTACAATATTCAAGAAGAATTCTACTATTATGCCAAGCAGAAATTCAAATTCCAGGTTTCAAATGGTGTTCTTCAATGGTTTTTTAGGTGAAAAATTTGCAAGTCTCACAAGCACACCAATGTTCTTGTCAGTATACAGGTAAAGGATTAACTTATTTCCAGTTAAAAATGTTTTCTCAGGAGGCAAAGCTATTGAGGCAATTTTTGTTTCTGCTACTGCAACGATAACATCTGATGCTGTATCTTCTGGTGGTATTTATGCATGTGAAGTAAAGCACTTACCTAATGGAATATGTGGTTAGTACATCAATACAGTCACATAATCCATAAACATTTCTCTTTCATAAGCTCTTATCACATTATCACGGATTATCTAGAAAAAAATGTTAGTATTATATGACATCTTCCCCTATATTATTTTTAACCTTAAGTGCAGTTAAAATATGCTGAGGAATAAGGGTATAAAATGAGAAGCAATCTGAGGCAAGACTGGAAATGGAATAATTGGAACCACTTCAAAGCTCTTACAAGTTGCAACTCTATTTCACAAACTGCAGCCTACATATATCTGGCCCAGGCTTGGGTGAGAAGGAACTGTTGCAGTGTGCCAAGAGCTGGGTTTGCCAGTCCAACCAATTTGCCACAGCAGCATGGTTCACAACTCAAAGAGCAGTGTGGGTAAGAGAGCTAAAATGAAATACATTTGCTAGGATGTTTTTTTAAACTGTGGAAGGAGATAGGCTGAAGCTGCACATTCAACTTGAGAGATTCCAGAAAGAAAATCTATTTATGGATTCAAGATGCTAAAAAATGTTCAGTAAAAACATCTCTTGATACAATTCAGCAAGAATCACACTGATTCCTCTGTAAGATCATACTTCATTACTCACTGAAATTAGCAAAATTAATTCTCTTAATTCCAGGGAGGGGAATCAATTCAGGAATGACTGAATGTGTTGATGCTGCTCTTACACAGGCAATAAAAGATTATGCTTTGCTATTTTGCTATAGCAAAGCCAGCTGCAGTAAGAGACCTAAGAGAGCTAAGATAAACGGTTATAAGAAATTATTTATGGCTAGATTTTGTCTCATCTCTCTTGAGCCTGAGTCTGTAGTTAGGTTTACTTTAATAAGAAAAAAAGAAACAATCTGAGTATCTGGTTTAAAGGCTAGTGTTGTACTTTTGGAGAATCTCATCTTATCCTGGGCTCCCTGCCGAGCTGTATTAACTGATAACATTGCCTTCTGCACCTTTTAAAAGATACTGTCATGCCATGTGCGGTTCACTGAACCACTGAGTTTTGCTCTTTGTCTTCTTTTGGATTAGATACATTACATCAGTCTTGGACTTCCATCTTACATAAAGAAATGGCTCATTCTTAGCAAGAAGCCTCCTTAAAGCTTGTAGCAGCACACATTGCATGGAAAATGCATGACACAATGGAAAGAACGTGCTCTGCAGCACCCAGGAGTGTTCACTGTTTTTCATCATAACTTAAGATCCGTGAACAAGGACATCACTGTCAAACTTGAACTATTGCCTCTGTATGCAAAATTTATCCACTGAATTTCTCCTCCAGGCAATCAGTAGCCTGCACTAAATGCTGGCAGCACACCAAACCACCCTCTGGATTGGGACAGGAAAATGGCCTGGATGTCTGCCTTCACAAAGCCAGGGACCTCTGGGGTTTTTGCTGCTGAGCTAGAGCTGTGCAAGTCTGTTCATATCTCGCTTTAGAAAAAGCAAAGGAAATATGATGTCATTACTGTCTCTGATTATATCACTATCTTGCTGCTTCATTGCAAGTTTATAAAAATTAGAATCACCATAACCTCTTGTTTACAAAGATTGCAAAAACTAACCAAAGTTGATACAAAGCCAACTCACATTCAACAAATAAAACTGTTCAGTCTCTGCATTCTTCCCCAGCTAACTTAACATGAGGCCAAATGCAGCTAACATTTATCGGCCACTGGTCAGGAACTGGCAGACCTGCTGTCTTCATCATTAACAGCTGTGGACCAAATTCATACATCTTGCTTTAGTGGCAATGACTAGATGACTTCTGAAGGACTCTTTCAATTCCCTTACCTATACTGTGACAAAGGTTTAGTTCTGCAGTTTAAATATGGGTTCATTTCCTCATGAAGTAATACTGTAGTCACAAATTCAGTTATAAATCCTTGACCAAATTATTTCAGCTGCATATAGCACAGCAGGTACTGTAGATATTGTTGACTGTCAGCTTAAACGGTGGTTACAGAGGATGAAACATTCCTATCCTCATTTCTGAGCACTCAAGTGCTCAGAAAGTCAGAGTCTATTGTGACAGAAAGTCAGAGTTTAAAGCACAGATAAAAAGGAGACATTAGCACTCTATTACTAAAACTAAAGTTGCCTTGGTACAAAGAGAAATCTTGCAAGCATTTTTCCGACTGTCTTCTCACAACGACCCTCATTCTGGCGGAGAAAGACAAACAAACTACATGAAAGGTTTCATCCTGAAGGAAGTTGAAAAGCAACCATTCCTCTAAAGTATCTATGGAAAAATATTTTTCATATGTGCACAGGCTTATTTATAACTCTTACATCTCTAAGGTCTTTTATTCCACTGCTTAAAAATCAGCTACCTTACTGTTTTGTAATTTCCATATTTATACCGTTGTTAGTGTCAAAATAATCTTATAAGTATCTGCTGAAAACATTCTTTAATGCAGAAATGTTGAATTCTAACAAGTCAGTACATCAAAAGTTTTTATTGCTTTCTGCAACATTTAAAAAAGCAAACCCTGTCCTCATCAGAGGCAAATCACCTTATTTCCCTTAGAACAACCAACACATTTCTCAGGCAGTTTGCCTTTTTTTCTTAATGCCACTAAAATCACTAGAACTATGAAAAGAAACATATAAAACTTCATTATTTTTATATAAGACAAAATGAGGAAGAAATTGGTGAATGTGTGCAGTAGGTGTCTATGTTTGATCAAGTAGGGATGAACAAAAAATAGTAAATTTTTGTGAGGCATGAGGAACTTACATTGTGCACCAGGAACACATTGATTTGACTTGGTGCTGGCTTCTTTTCCTCAGCTCCCAAAAGACTCCTGTTAACAGAATGCAATGAATTGTAGGAGGTATGTAGCTGGCACTCCTTACTGCATCACTGGAAGATACGACTTCTCCATCTCCAGCCCAAGCAGAGAACTGGCTAGATACTGGTGGTTAATCCAATCACATTGCCAAAGACTGAAGCAAGTGACCTTGTCTCCTGTGCGGGCAGGACTTCTTACTGAGTGCTTGTTTTTTGCTGCTTTACAGAACTTGCAGCAAGCATGGAAATTATGGAGTTTATGTCTTGTGACTGGATGAACATTCAGATTTTCCTGACTGATCTAATAGAAGCATCTCAAGACAGAGCCTGCTCCAGTCTCCAGGCTAGGACCAAATCTAATTCTCAGAGTTTATTAGCAACAGATCTGAGTGGTGTAATTCGTGATTTGGAGATAAAAGTTCCTTTCAAACTAACACTTGTAAAATTGATCTGATTGCATGTTTCCCTGTTTTTAATTCAATCAAGTAGTAACCCACCAAAAGTCTGCTGGAAATGGCTCTTGCTGACGAAATGGGGTAGCTCACATTGCTGTTGTACAGCAAACTATGTCTGATCTCCAGGATAAGGCCTGCAAGCACAAGTCCTGAAACGCTAAATGTCCCACACTTGTTGCTATCCCATTAGTGTTGCTTTCCTCAGAAAGAAAAGCAGAGAAAATTTATCTTAAACTTGCTACAGACCAGTAAAATTTTTAGCATAAGTATATACTGAGAAGAAGTGATTTGTACTTTCTTTGGTACACTAAGTGTTCTGCAAGTCTCATAAATAATTTTTAAAGCTACCTACTGTGATAAAATATGCAGCCAGGATCTGACTAAAATACTGTGATATATTGATATTGAGAATTCCATGTCTTACAACACATTTTCATTCTCTTACCTGGTGTCTTCCCACCTTCCTTCTAATTCCCAGGAAAATTTTTAATTTGTTTGTTGTTTAATATCCATCAGGGAGTTTAAAGTATGTAGATTATTACCAGCAGGATGGCTGCCTTTAAATCAACATACAAAATATTTTGTGCACAGACGGAGAGTGATGTGCTCATCTGCTCTAAGAACATTAAAACAGTGAACTTGACCACCTTGTTTAGTCATTTTATTAGCGTAGGTGTTTTTTGTGAAAAACTAGAGTATAATGTTAGTTTCTGTGAGATTATACCTTGACTTTCTTTCATTTTCCAGCAATTTATTGCAGAACAGAGTAAATTCAAAGTATAAAACCTGCCTGTCTCAGACATAACATTGTGTCAGATATTATCGCCTTAGCAAATATTGTTTTTTCTGGAAAAAATAATAACGGCGTATACATTATCCTGAGAACATTCAGAGTACAGACACTCCTAGATCTATGAACTTGTGAGAGAAAAAAAAAAAGATTGAATCCATACTTCATACCTGATTAAAATGGGTAAGGAAATAGGTGGATCAAAGCACCCTACGTGTTTCTATACACACTGCTCACTCCCTAACCCCAGTCCTGTGCCTAGCTTAATTTTCTAAGCAAACAGTGCCCTCTGCTGCATGCCTTCAATTTCTGCAACGTTCTCAGTACAATGCACACTTTGACTGGCCCTTAATGCATTAAAGGCGAGGGATAGTGTGCCAAAAATACATCATTCCAGCAACCTGCATAGCTCTTGCATTGCTTCGCAGTGTATGCTGGAGATCTAAATGTTTCCCAGGTTGCAGGGAGCACCAAGAAAAGGGCTTCTGGATTTGTGAGAGAGACAGAGTCTGTAAGGAAAGCAAAAACTAGACACATGTAAAGAAAAAAAGCGTGCTTATTAAAGCAGTTGCAATAATATAACTGCCATAAATGATTTTTTTTCAGTAGGAATATTATGCGATGTATAATATCATTCAGCCAACGGTTTCATTTAATAAGCATTAACTATTTATTCTTACATGATTTATGTAAGTCACGATACCGATTATTAACACCATTTAGGGTGTAACTGATTTTTTTAAAAAAAATGCTTTTATTTATTAAGGATTATCTAAAATCTCTTTCTGTGCTGTAATGTTTATTTTATCTGTTAAATCCTAAATTCATTTTACAGAACACCTTTTGGTCACCACAGCAGTTTCTAGGTCACGTATTTTATTTTCTGAAATTCTCCCTTGTCTGCTGTACATAATTTGTCTTACAATGTACAGTCTCTTATTCAAAGAGAGCTTTTAATCTTTTATGGAGACTTGTTAGTGCCTGATTTATAATAGAATAAGTTCAGCCAGAAAATGAAGACGTGCTGGGATGAGAAGAAGAAGAGCTAGACAAACATCTGTCAGGAATGGTTTAGCTATAATTGGGGCCAGAACATTGACTAGGTGACCTCGTGAGGTCATCTTTGTTTCTAGTACCATTTTTTATTATTCCATGAAAACTTAGTTTGATAAGACCTCACTTCTTTTCTATTGTGTCATTCTGCTACGGCAAAGATCAACATGAGTGTCTGTTCTGAAGAGATGTCATTGTGTGTACGTGAAAAGGGATTACGAGTGAATTGCTGCACAGACCTAGGATACGGACTTCATCTAAAAAGCAAAATAAATCAGATGACATTGAACTGCACGCTGCAATATCTTGACTGCTTCCAATACCTGTTTAAGATCTGGCTTGGGTATCTGTAAGTTTAAATACTACCTGTAGCTAAGACATTAAATCTACAGGTTGACCTTCAAGTCTAGTTATCCTTCTGCTACAACAGCAAGTTTGGCAGTGCCTGGAAGTCATCTTTCTCTGGGATGCTTCTGTATGTGTCAGAGGAGAGAGAGCTAAGCATTTTTTCTTCTTGTATTTGGGGGACATTTCATGCAACTCCCAGCTTCAGATGCATCACAGCACTTTGGTATTTCCTTGTTTGCTTCATACACAGATAGGAAGTCTGGTAAGTCTGTGACTTTTTTTACAAGAATGTAAACAAGGAGCAGTGATGGACCTGCTGTGGAAGGAATCCTGACCTGGACACAGTTCCTCCACAACAGAAAAGCAAACAAGATTTTTCTCCTCTCACTCAGCAGGGGAAGGAAACACAGCATGCATCAGACCAAGGAAAAGTCCTTTGTGCAGAACATCTCCAAGGCTGGAGGTGGAGTGCAGGTCGGGGCAAGTTGCACTGAGAGTAGAGGCAGGAGATAAGATGCTGAAAAGGAGGAGAAACTGAGGACAGTTGTGCTCGGCACAGTGAGTTCATCTATGTAGCACTGTGTGCAAAATTTGTCAAGAGGAGCAGAGACTGAACGACACCTGCAACCAAATATCAACACAAAACATTATTAAGGACAGACCACTGAGCTCAAAAATGAAGGAATTGCTGGTCCTGAGTTTTGTAGGAAACTCCTGGGAGCTCTGCACCGAATATGCTGCAGGCATAGCACTGGTACCTGACATCACTCAGTAAAGTATTTTCAGACATACCTGCAAAAGTTTCAGCCACAGGCAGCAGCTGCAGTGTACTCTCAGTGCTGGATAGGCTAGAGTCTTTTCAGGGTCCTTTACAACATGGGAGGTCAAAGAACCTCAAAGGCAGAGACAGGGTGAATGTGCTTTGAATATACCTATGATCCAGCAAAGAATTTCTCATCTTGTAAGACAACGATTCTCTTCAGCCACAAAGTGAAAATGGTAAGGACTGAGGTAAAACACAGAGGAAGGCAGTTATCAACTGCCTGTCAACAGGGGTGGCAACAGCAATGCAGAAAATGGAGATCTACTCCCAGGTATGTCCCAGACTGAGAGTACCAGGAAAGCCCCTTGTTGCCTCAAATGGCCATTGGGAACCTTTTTTGTTCTGAGTCATTGGGCTGCTCCTAGGCAACATTGGGAACATCAGTATCACCTTGAAATGCAGCTACAGATCATAAATGTTTGTAACTTTTCATTCAGATCCAGGAAAATAAGACATGCATGATTCATTGGTAGATTCTCCAGGAGATCTGCTGTATCACTGCAAAGAACTACTATATAGCAATGGAACTTCTAATAGTCATGAGGTTTAAGATCTCTAAAGACTGAGAAACAGTATTACCCTGTGTTTTGCAACCACAACTCAATTACTAGCATTTCTTCTCATTGCAGTATAAGAAGGTATTACCACATTTTAGAGCAATGTAATCTTGTTCATATGCTTGCAAGACATGGCTGCAGCTGCTGTTTCACTCCTATGGAAGGGTCTGATCTCAGTGGAGTCCAGAAAACAGCTAAAATAATGGGCAGTAACAGAACTGTAAGTCTGACCTCCCTCACAGCTCTGACCATATGTATTAATATACATATATGAAGTACTAGTTCAGTATTCAGACACGAGAAATTGGAGATAGAGTCTTTTCCTTGACTCTCTCTCTCTGAATATTGGAAGTCCAAGCCACTGTAAATTGCTATAGCTACACAAGTCCCTCCTTTTCCCATTCTGTCCAGCAAAGCTGCAATTATTTTACATTGCAGAAGTAGACCAATTTTTTCTGTTTGGTTTGATAATTCATTCACTTGCAAACAGTGCGCTAAGTGAGAGACAGAAGTTGTACCATGAAGAAATGACCTTGAGTTATTCACCCACCTCTAGATGACCAGAAGCAATCAACAGCAATCAAGCAATCAACACTGGCAAGAAGTTACTGCAGTAAAATATTCCAAAGTCATTGACTGACATTTCAGGGTGTTTGGTCCTGTAATTCAAGGCAAGGTGTTTTCACCTTGAATTTTCAGCTGTGAATATATAATTGTGGAGGAAAAAAATGCCTCTTTCC
>NW_010395191.1:60458-82448 GCF_000710305.1 Buceros rhinoceros silvestris
CTTTCCCTATCACATCCTGAAAACTGAATTAGCATAGGTGTTGTGGTATCTATGCTGTAGCATGTAATGGCAGGTAAAGGGCATGAGAAGTAGGGAAAAGATGAGCTCTGAATGAATCATTGCTATTCAGAGGGTTCCTTCTTCATCCTTCCTTTGTCAGATTAGGATAAAGGAATCATTATAGAGCCAAATAAATGCCTTTTCATATTATATGTGCATATTTCAAAAATACTTGTCTTTTCGAGAATTTTTAATGGATAAAGGGCATTCATTTTCTCTGAGACTTTTTGGGAACATCTTTATCTAGTCAGATAACTGAGTTGTATTTTTACTGACAAAACCACGCTGCCACATTCATTTTTGCATTCTTACCCTCCCAATTCAGACTGAGTGTACATGTCGTATTAAGCAAGGCACTGAAAAACAAAATGGCATGGTTTTACTGCATGTAGAAATACTGCATGTAGAAGACACGCCATAATGGTCACCCCCAGCAAGATGTGCTAATTTTATTAAAGATGAATTTGTACCAGAAAACATCTGCCCTTGACATATTTGTTGTAGAGCACGTGCAATACAGTTCCCATCTATTCAACATGACCTGTATTTGCAGAAGAAAACTTAAGGTGCCTTTCTCCAAGGAAGACAGCATGGAGGCCAGCTGGGAAGGGGTAAAGACGTATAACTGAGGCTGTCATGCAGCATTGCAGCTGTTTTGAAACCTCAAGAAGGTGGATTCTGAAAATTGCGTACTTTTGCCCAGAACATAAGATTCTGGTTGTAAGACATCAGTGATGCAGATCCGCAGGTACCCAGTCAAGCCAATCAAACAAGAAAAATGAAATAAAAAGCTCATAGCAGGTACCAAAGTAGCTACCAAGGGCAAAACAGCCACTGAGAGTGAAATCTGTACAGCTATCACAAACCCATGGTCCAGAAAAAAACAGGCACTGGGCTATGGGAGTAAGGGAGAGCTGCAGCAGCGAGAGAGGAGAGGGTAAAGGCAAAGAGAAGAAAGGTCTAACAATTAGAGAGGAGTAAAATTCCTTTCATTTCTCATTCCACAACCGTTGCCGATCAGGGCATGCCACTTATCAAGAAGAAAAATTCCTCCATCCCTCTTCTCCCCTTCTGCAGAAGAAAGGCAAAGCTGCACATTTTTTCCCTCTGGACACAAAAGATTCCTTCTGAGGCCAAGAAGTGTTCCACGACGAAGATACTACCTACATTCCAAGACCTACACATAATCTTGTGGTGATCACGACAGCAAAGTCAGATAGGGGATGCTATAGGGGAGCAGGCACCACCACAGTGCTTCTAAGTTCAGGGTCTCTGCATGGTGCTGCTAAGTCAATGGTGCTGTGGATGGGCTGCTGGAATCTCCATTAGTCACACAAGGCTTCTTTAAAATTGTTTGGAGCAGCTACAAAGCTAGGCAAAACCAAAGGACTCACAGGATGCAAAGTTACCAGAAACCAAATTTATCCATGATATCTGTTTTTGATATTTTTAGAGACATAGGAGAAAATTTGCTCTTAAACTTCAGTCTTAATCAATCTAAAATCTTCCTAAGAAAAGGAGCGAGCAAGAAAGAAAGAATAATAAAGGTTTGTAGCATATTTGAGATCAGGCCTTTTTTTTTTTTTTTTCCTAAGGGATAAATATATTTTGTGCAGCTAATGGCTGAGAAATAGTAGAGTCACTGAACCCTTACAGTTCATACAAATCTAATTGCTGGAAATATCTTGTGAGACTGAATTATCGTCACTCCCAGATGAGTTCCTTGCTGCTTGTAATTAATGGCGGCTAAAAAAATAAACTAAGAAAGCTGATTGATTTCTTACATATTTTTCTGAGTTCGCCCAAGGAACTCTTTAAAGCTTCCAACCTTTAGAGTTGTGTTGTCTTGCTGCATGCCCAGAAATGCTCAGCTAGAGCATTTGGCTTTTCATGCTGATGAGGCCAAGACCTCCAAGACAAGTATGTTGTTTGTACGTCTGTTCAGTCTTGCTTAGACCTGTTGAAGAGGACTTCAAAAAATTAGTATCATTCTGTGTCCAATTTGTCGGAAAGAGTTAGGGACATGCCCATACAGATATCACATTACTGTAAAGTTTACTTCGCTGGAGCAGCACTGAGTTTGTATTCATCATAGGAGGGACAGGGAGTACAGAGAAGATTTGTCTCAGTAGGAAGGTCCAAGCTTGGGGTCTCAACTGGAGGGGATTCCTCTATCCCCAACCTGCCCAGCGAAGCAGAAGATGTGTGGAGGCAGTGATGAAAGAAAAGGGCTTCCTTGGTGGAAATTCACCTGCAGCATTGACAATCCTTCATCTCCTGCATCTGTGTCACCTTACCTTCTGCACCTCTTCTGATAAAAGGGCATGTCACCACTAAGCAATGGTGAACCAGTAGCGGTGTTTCATGTCACATTGCATTTTGAGCAGTGAATGAATTCAGGATGAAAATAAAACAGAGTAAAGAGCAAAACTGATCCTGTGCAGGACATGTTCTAAGTGCTATAGCATTGATCTGAGGAGGATAAAAAGAAAGCTAAAATGTAAACAATTATGTCACACGCTTTCTATTAACTAAAAATGTGTTTTGAGGGCATTGTTTGATTACAACCCTTTCTCCTGCCTTAACTCTTGTCTTAGGAACTTTGCCCATTTGTCAGGATACAGAACAAATGGGATAAATTCTGGAGTCCTTTCAGTTTATTGTAATAATGTAACTATTGTAATAATAACTTTAGTAAGTTCTTACCTAAGTGATCTTCACAAATGCTTCATATTTGAGAATTTAATAAAAATGTTCCATTTAATCATTCAACCTTATTCAAGCAGGATTTTATGGAGATAGTATACGGTTTCATCTATCAACCTCTTTGTGTAATAAAAGCATATGTATTAGAATTTGTCTTGAGTAAGAACTATATGTTTAACCAAGGCAAGGCTCCAAAAGCAGACAAGTTCATTTACAGATTTCAAAGGTATCTATAAAAAAAATCTATTAGTCTGCCTTAATTATGTCAGTGCTGAGATTATTTCCTCTACTGAGGGAACATGCTGAATTTATTCCCTCTACGTAAATACTCCTTAAAATTTAATCTCAGGTGTTCCACATGGAGTACACTTAAAACTAAGGTTCTCAGAACTTAGTGCTTCAAATTCATCCAGTCTTCCAACGACCTGCATTAAAAACTTTGGAGTCCTTATAAAGAGATTGAGAGATACTTTTTATTTTTAAAGCATCACAAGAACAATAATGAGTAAGTGAGTGTGAAGAGCTCTAAGTCTTTCTTAGGGTCCTGTAGGGCTGGCTGTAACACTGATGGTAATTCTAGCAACAGGCAGTTATCGTAAGCCTTACTAAGATTTATACCAAAACTTTTTCTCTTTCTTCCCCTTAACTTTAAAACTGACTTAGATATTGAACATATTTCGTAACCAGAAAAAAATATGCAGGGGTATCAGAAAAAAGGAGACACAATGGAAATGATGAATTGTCACCAGAGGTTAAGATGGAGTCTGCCACTTAAGCATCTTTAACACAGGTGTAGGCTAGAAGCACATTTTTACGGAGTAACATCAATGTGTCTGAGACAGCAGAGAAGGGAGTAGGCTAGAGGAAGGTGAAATCAAGTTTCTTTGAAAATAATTGTGTCCTGCCTCCATAAAAGCAGCATATATATAGTATGTTGTTTTCAAGCAAGTTATCTATTAGATGTCAATCAAAACTAATTGATTAGCCTGACTGGTCTCACATGGAACAATCTGCATGCTGACTTATTACAGAGAAAAGTTATCTCACATAAAACCAGCACCTCAACAAAAGCCCAGGCCTTTGCCATCCATCCTGAATGCTTCATTCCTCCGTACAAAAGAGATATTTTTCTTTTGGGACACATGAAGCAGGTGAACCGTATGGGATTGCAATTCTCCAGTCTGCTTCATTGTGTATTTCCTCCTTTCCCCCTGACTCATGCAGACTAATGATAAGACTTCTAGATGTTCTGGAGAAGAAAGATGACAGAGGGAGAGGATGCACTTCGTCTATGTTCAAGTCTCTCCCAAACTCCAACCACAGAAGTCCCTTTAGGTTGCAGTGGGGTATAATGACCTTTACTCAGATAGCTTTTAAGATGAAAGACCTTGCACTGGTAATGTCAACACGCAGGTCTGCAGGTCTTTCTGGCACATACGCCACACACTGTAGCACAGTGCTACTCTTCCAGTGGCTTACAATGACGTCTTACTTTATACTTGCAGTAAAATGGGTATGGGAGGAGAACCACTTAGTCATCCCAAGCTATGAAGGTATGGACTCAACTGTAACTTGTGTAGAGTATACCTGTTGGAAAAACTGAAAGAAAAATACCTTTCACCCACCTACTTTAAGCCCTATATACTTTTGATGGCTGAGCAGCAAGTTCTGCTTCTCAGTTACAGATGTCAGAGAGAAATAGTACCTCTGCCTTTGCTATTCCAGCTGGAGATATGGCTTTTTATCACATGATGGCAGACTATCCTGAGTATGTCTAGAACTTTCCATATTAATGGACTACTTTCTTCCTTTTTTTTTTTTTTGTGTGTGGTTGCAGACAAGTTTTTATCTTTACTTCCTGAAAGACATCAATCTATTCATTCAGCAGTTGCCATTTGAGCTGGCTGAGCTAGACAGAAACTGCATTTCTTAGGTAGAGAAAAAAGGAAAAAAATAAAACAAGAGGAGACACACTGTCATTTATTAACGGCCATTTTAAGGCTTTGTTTATTTGATCATTTGTGGGAGTTTTTTGTATAAGAGACATGTTTATTTAGAAAGCTAATTTTTCTCATTAGATTTTTCTCAGATTAGAGCCCTCAAATCACAGACTGAATTTACCAACACCTAAATTAATCCCTCTTTCTTTTGAATATACAAAACCCAATATAGAATAGAGAAGAAAGTTTTAATGATTAGGAAGGTAGCAAAGGATGATTCCTTGTAGCACTCGTATATTGAAAAGCACTGTGTTTAATCAGCTGAACATCTATTGGATAGTGGTCTTGCTGTGGTGGGACACTAAAACTGGTTTAAAATGCACAATCACAATGAGAACATAGTACACAAGAAACCTTTCATTGACTGTATTTTTATGTTTTATAAAGATAGCTGCTAAGCTTCGAAGAAGCCGGTCTTACTTAAACAGCTCCTCAAATTAACTCACTTCTCCCAACTTATAGGTAAAAAAAAAAATGTATTTTGAAAGAGAAAAATTGCTCGTTATGAAGGTACAGAATGGGTATTTTGTAAAAGAGACCGACAGAGAAGATACTCACACAGACAACAGGGGGCCCCAGAAAATGGAAGATGGCCCTAATTTTTTAAAATTCTGCCAGCAGACTGTCTAGTAACTGGAGAATGAATAAAACAAAGATATATGCCCAAAGAGACAGCTGAAAATACAAGAGAAATCTTTACAATACTTAAAACTCTCTGTTTAATGGTGTTAGCACCATTAATGTCATTAGCACATTTTGGCACAGTTTCCTTTCCCCTCGGTCATCATGTCAAAATACAATAACCATCAATTGGACTCCAGAGAGATAGATGAGCAGCAGCCAGACATCTGTCCCTTTGCCACGGAGCAAGGAAGATTTTGATTCCCTTTATTTATCCCCATGAAGTAGCGAGCCTCTTGGCCCAATACACAGAAAAGAGGTGAACTCAGTTTAGACGTGAAGACATTGGAACCGATAGTTAATATGCTGATGCAACGCTGCATTGAGAAATAAGTGCATCCAGCGTCTTCTAAGAGATGCTTGCACCAGAGGTTTAGCTGGCATAACTTCCTAAAAAAATCTCATGCATATAAAAATGCCATTCACAATTGTTTAAACACTTTCAGGAATGCTACGTAAATTTTTTGTATTGTCTGCAAGTGTTTTTAAAGCTGTCTTAAAAGTGTTTAAAATAAACAAAAAATTCATGAAGGGAGAAGAAATGTGTACCTTTTCAGCAGTGTAACCTTCTTCCAGTGGCCTGACAATCTGGGAAAAAACCCTCTGAGATGCAGGACTGCAGAGTTTATTTGGGGTAATATTCACTTCAGCAAAGTCATGTCCCTCCATTTCCACCATACCTCAGTCTGAAACTGCAGCTACTGCAGGTCAGACAACAAATGCTCAATGTTCATTTGTAATGTGTTTAGATATCTTGCGATCTAAAGAGATGTTGTGACTCACATTCTTGACCAGTTTGGTTTCTTACATCCGTTGTGACTGGCAACACAGCAGGATATAAGGCCTAACCACCACACATTGCTTCTGTAGATTATCAAAGTCTCTTCAAAAATCAGGAGCTATGAAAATGCAGTTGTGGTGAGATTTCAGATTTAAGTAAGTTTTGTTGAAGAGTTTAGCCCTTTTGGAAGTTTGAAATCATCCAGCAGCTGTTAAGGTAATATGTATGTACATATATATGTCCTATATAAATTTATCATTAGGTTGTCCTTTAACTTCAGCATTTGGCTTGCTAATTAGGCATTATCAGCCATACTTTGCTGTCCTTTATAAACCTAATGCAATGGATTCACTTTTCTTCTGGAGAAAGCTCTATAGAAGCATAGGTCTAAACTGTGGTAGAACACCACTAAGGTGCAGATCACTTTACCGTGTTTGTAGTTCCATACTGAGTTTGATGGAAGATAAGGTTCATCCTGTTTGAATTATTGCTGGAGAGGTTATCCTAGAATAAAATTGTGATGTGTGTTGCAGTGTCACAGTTGTGTTTGTCAGAGTATCAGTACAGTTCTTGATGGCAACTACAGTCCATCAAGGATAAACGAATGAGATCAAAAGACTTAGGTCAGAAAAAGCAAGAGTAGGAAATGAGCATTCTGTGTTTAATGACAGTAATACACAATGCCACAACTTGATGTAAAATAACGGTTGAGAGAGCAAACCACATTCACCAAACAAATGGGTGCTACTTACCTCTTGGGCTCAACCTGCATTTTATGTTAAAACTCGTTAGCTCAAGAAACAGATTGTACCACTAGACAGCAAATTACACATAAGAAGAGAAAGACAATTAAATTGCAGTAGATTTCACTCTAGATTGTGGTTTAAAACATACACTAATGGCCTCCCTCTAATTTCTTTCATGCTTGGTTGAGAAATTGCTCAGAGACCAGTTGTACTTGCAAACCATGGGATGATTGTGACAAGAGTAAAGACACAGTTCTGTGGGACTGAGTATTTTGATCAAATAATGTAGTGTATTAGAATATACGTTAACATACCTACACTGGGTGTGCTGTGTGATTTGATATTGAGGATTTGTGTTGTGCTATGGGTTCTTGAGTCTACTCTAGTAACAATTTCTGTTGAAACACTTTGTAAGCTGCTCCATTCAATTATAAGCATCTTTGAAATAATGACAATGGAACATGGTCCTTTTTAAAGTAACAATAATGAATACCAGAAGGAGCACATCTCAGCATCAGGGTAGGGATGCTTTTTTCATCATCCTGTTTTAGACAACAATAGGTCCCACATCACACAGGTCTTTATATATGGCTAGGGGTTATTTGCTGGTGCAGAGTGAGAAAGAGCATGTGTCATGGTTCATGCGTGCCTCTTCATGTGTCATCTGGCAGCTTCCAGCTCAAACACCTCTGTTCTTATGTGCTAATTGACTGCATCTGTTTGTGGTAATTGTTTTCATAGTCAACAACTGATGTTCACAAAGGAAGGCTTTGCAGCAGTCATTACAATCAGTGAACACTCTCACACAGCATTAACAAGGTGAGTATAAGAGTTTACAACTGGCTTGATATTCTGACTCTTACCAGCACCCTTCTGTCAGACTGCAAAAGGCAGCGAATCTTTAATTAAGCTCTTAATTAAAGTCGTCTGGTTTTCAAAGCACTTAAACTTCTCCAAATTGTTGAAAACCGATCATTTAATAAGAAAAAATAAATTTATTTAAGAAAAAACAAATCAAAATTTATGACATCATTCTATTTCTTCTCTCATCCTCCCAAGTTCAGTAAGTAAAGCCACAGACTGTCCTTTTGTGGAAGGCAGCATTCCATTTGTTAAAGGTAAAGGTATAGCATTAAAATAAGTGAAGATATTAGCATTGCGGGGGAAGAAAAAAAAAAAGGTTATACTTGAAGAGTCTTTAATTCTTCAAATTGAAATTTAAAAATTGCCCCTTGATCATGACTTCCCTTATTTCAGGAAAAAATTGAGACTTCTATGACCTGTATATTCCACTTCTAATGAACTTCTGCTATTGCATTGCACTGCAACTGTTTCCAATCTGACACTATAAAATCTGTCAGATTTCCAATAATACTTCCACTCACAAAAATAGTAGAAAGTCGAGAACATTATTATCAGCAAGTCTGCATTTCTCTCCACCACTTCTGTCTGTCTGAATTTTGGGGAGAGAATAAAAATATACATCTAAGATTTAAATGGGTCTAAATGAGAAGATATTTATTTTAGTTACAGGACCATAAACTGGTGCTCATAATTCTGCTGCTTCTCTTCTCACTTGCAATAGGAAAATCCAACTCACTCATACTGAATGGTTCAAAATTAAACCATTGAAGTCCCATGTCTGGGGATGTCAGTAGCCCCTTTCACTGATGGTAGTAAAATAAAGAGTGTGTTCAGATAGTTGCTAAGAAATGAACACATTACACACCAGAGAGCTGGCTGATATGGACAGAGACCCAACAATACCAAAATCCCAAGGATAAGATATGTTGAAAGCATTACCAGAAGAAGAAGAAGTTAATAGGAAAATTGTTGTTTTATTCCAAAAGGGACTCCAGGATTACAGAAACGAGGTAAGAGCCCAGTTGCAATGAACACTGCTGGAATATTAGCGCAGACAAAGCAAGAAGAAAGTGTTCAGGAACACAGCTAAGTCTAAATTAGACTTCTTTTCTTTGTAGCGCTATGCATTAAACCATACACACAACACTGCAATTAGAGGCTTCAAAAATAGCTAGAAGATATTTTAGGAATGAGTATTTTTAGCTATATATCTTTATTCCTGCTTATGCTCACTTTAACAAACCATCATTTTCTTTAACTAGGTACCAAAATAATTGTTGCCCTAGACTGAAAAATGTCTTCACATTGTTCAAAATATACAGTCTTAGTTCATACGAAATTTACAGCAATTTCCAAATGTGATGTGCAGGTTTTTTGAAAACCTGTTCAGTAGAACATGGATATGTGATGTGGAAGGAAGCATTGCTCCCAAAGCAAGTCTAGAAAACAAGTATTTTATTAACAAAATCTTTTATCCGGAGGGGGAAGGTCATAAATTAGAAGTTCCCTCACTGTACATGTGGGTTATTCACAAGCACAACCTTTCACATTGCACTGAAAACAAATATCAAGGTGACTTGAAAATACTCAAGAGCGAGGAATTAGAAGGGATGGTAACACAGGCACCATATTTCTCATTGATCTCTGACAGAACAAGGCTTCCAAGAGGCTAACATAAGAAAACCAAACCCAAACCAAACCAAACCAATCAAAAAGCACTACCTGGTGCTCTCATCTTTGGCATGTATTCATTGCCCTTATATTCATCTCATTATCAGACTTTGACATACCTCTTGAGGATGAGAACTGGGAAACTACCTTATTTTGATAATCTGGTTTAGCTGGGAGAGAATGCAAGAGGTACTATTTCATATCCAACTATTTTAACTTGAGGATATGTGTCTCAACCCCTTAGTCCACTACACATTCTAAAAGTAAAATCACACAGAACGGTCCCTAAAATAATAAAAATGGAAAAGCCTATGCATTTTAAATGTTTTTAACATCTAACATTTTAAAGCCAGGATGAATTCCTAGACAGAAAAGCTAACATAGACTTCATCAAATTCATCACCTCTAAAGAAGTCCCTGTTGATGACTTACATAGCTCACGTTCAGATAAACTTTAAGTGAAAGGAATATCATCCTGAAATTGTTATCTGTCTTCTCACCCTAAAGAAAATAATTACCAAGAAATTAATTTATTTATGCAATTTAATCACACACCAAAACTAACAATGCATCACCTGACTATAGCTACTATGCTTTGCACATGTAGAGAATGTATTTTATTTTTCTTGTGTCTTTTCAAAATCTTTTCAGAAGAGCCAGAAGATAGAAAATCATGAAAAAAACCACAGCTTCCATGTTCCATAAAACTGCAGGGAGGCAGTAGATGATACCAAAATGAATTTCACCATACATTAGCTCTTAAACTGTTTGAAGCCTCCTCAAATTATAGGATCAGTTCTAATCAGTCTGATCATTAGAATGTGTAAGAAGCTCTAAATCTCTGTTTGAGAGGCTCCAAAAGTAAGGATTCATGAGCTCCCACCTGAAGACTTCGACAGTTCGTGTTTATGTTTAACTGAACTGTGTAGTCACATTAAGTATGTACCATATTTCCCGAATATTCATTATACTATTTTAAAAATAATTATGTCATAAAGTTGATTGTGTCTCAGACAATGAACAAACACCATCTAGGAACATATACCTTAAAGATATATTTGTGGGCTGACTCTTCAACTTCTTGTCTACATGCTTATACAGCCGCCAATGATTGAGTTAAAACAGCTCAGCAAGTTACCTCTTGCTCACAGCTCCCCAGTCAGCTTTAGCCTTAAAATAAACCATAAAAGTGGACTCTGACTACTCAAGCCAAATATAGTATTTTGTGAAGTCCACGGAGAAGTTTGCACCACCTTTAAGTGTATCTATCTAGGCTGGGTCCTTTAATATTATCTAAATGAAAAATCAAGTAGAAGAAACCCTGCAAATTAAACAAAATACTTAAAAATAAGTTAACTTACAGGCTATCATAGATCCAAAATAGTGAAAGAAATAGCTGGGATAAAATTGTGTTAAGAACAAAATCTTTAGATGTTTAAATATATCAACTCTTCCTAACAATAAAATATATTTGGATCGATATTCCTAGACTTCAGCTCATAATACATGCCAGGAATGGGTTAGAAAGACACAAATCAAGTCTAGTAAGTTCCTTGTCTGACAATGTTCTGAATGCATAGTTAGGAGTTTCAATACACATGTGATTGTTATAGTCTCATTTTTATCACCAGTCCGAAGAGGGAGATAAATAATCTGTTTCCATATATCTCCAAAACAGGATGCTGTCCATCTGCCTATAAATTATGCTAGTATTGATTATAGAAAAAAACAGCGTTAAGCAATTTATGCTTTTTATTACTGCATGTCATGATTTGAATCTTCAAAAATGATCGTTCATGTGAACGATTTAAATTTTTTCATATGATGTTATTAAATTCATTATGTCAACCCAGCAGGCATTATAGTCCACAGAAAAGCTACTATTAGGATCTGTAAACTTTGAATTAAGTGTTGTAGTAACTCATCAGACAAAGGCTAGGAGGCACTCTCTGAATCTTTATGCACCTTTATGAAAGCACATTTTCAGACTGCTGTGAATTTCTTCCAAAGAAGAAATGTTTTAAAACATAATTGAATACAGACTCTGCAGACTAATTTCTCACTCCAGTGGCCTCATCAGAAATATGTGACATTTGCTGCAGAAGAACAAGAGAATGTGTAGATTTGACTCAGAAACTTTCTCGTTATTTGCCTGAGATGGTACTTGTGTGATGGTGTCATATATTTCCACAAAATGTTTAGAGACAAAGAAGTCATCACACCTGATATACCTTTCTTAACTTTCACGTGGAGGTACTCTTCTGAATGCATCTCAGGCCTTTGCAGGTTATGTGAAATATTAAGACAGGAAAGATATAACCTGCAAACACAGTACTTGCTTAGTCAAAGATCAGCTGTCTATCCCCACGTCTTACCACACAGAGTACCTTTATACGATGTATGTCTACCATACACAGGTGATATATGTAACCCCTAAGCACCAGATCATCAGCCCCTTTGACTTCTGGTAAACAGTTGAATTGTTGCAATGATGTTACATGACGAGAAAGGAAAGGAAAATGAGGTCATTTCTATAGAACAGATTGTGGAAAAGTTAGGCAAAATCCAAGAAGACATAAGACAAATTGTGCTACATGGATCTGCTACCACATGCCTCTTTACTGAGGCCATTCAGACAGGGATTTAACAAGTTTTTAACACACAGGCGGTATGTGGTGAAATGCGGGGCCTGTAGAGACACATCTTTCCTTGTTCAATTCTTGTGAAGAAACACTAAATCCATGGAGTAAGATAGGACAGTAATTTTTTTTTCCTCTGTGTTAAAAAGCCTGAAATGTTCAGCCATAAAAATCTGAAATGTGCTTTAAGGAAGGAAAGGTACAGGGGATTGCTTCCTGCATTTTGAACTTCTGGCTTGAACTGGGTTTGTAGTGCTCTCCAAATAATTTCCTTACCAGCATTCTAACTCAGAAAGCAACTTTTTAATTAAGTTCTTAAGAAAAAAAATAGCCCAGACAATAAAACATATTCATCACAAGAGTTCCCTGTAGTCTGCAAATGTATTTCAGTTAATTAATTATTTCACTTAATTAACTGATACAGAATAACAACTTCAATCCTTATCGGTGTGTTCTCTCCTCTTTTAAAGGTCAACATTAAGTGAGACAGATGTTTGAAAAATGATCCTCTGCAACAATTTTTAGCCCATCTGGCAGCTGTTTACCAGAAACATTTTTAATCTTTTAATTATTCCTTTCTTAATTACGAAAATTAAAATAAAATTGATAACTCAAAGTTGCATTAAAAATAGAGCTACAGAAGTAAGTAAAATCTGACCTTTAAAAACTTCCCTTTAAACAAGAACTGACAGTACACTGGAACAACCATACTTCAAAACAATTATAATTGCTTTCTTTCCACACTTGTGTTTCAGAGAAAGTGGTGCATTGGAGACCTGTCCCATGAAGAATGTCATGCGCAGTGGTAATGACGAAGAACTACATATAAGCATCAAACCCTAAAATCATGAAACACTTTTCTGAGTAATAAATAAGAAAAATAAGAACAAGGCCCTACACGTCCTTTTCCTCTTCAAAGTGGATAAAGTCCTCTTTCAAACAAGAAAGTCACTGAAGAAGTTCAAATAGAGTCTCAGAAGCATTTTTAGTCTCCCTTGTGATTAAACGCCATTGCTTTTGATGCAATGGGAGTGCAGAGAAGTGACTGTACTCTTGCTGAACCTGTTTCTGCCAAAACAGCAATCAAGACAGCAGCAGAGTCCTGCTGCTCTTATCACACAAGGACGATAGTTTCCGTGAGGCTGAATGTAGAGTGGTTATCTTTCTGAGTTTTTTTCTTAACCTTCAACTTTTTCCCATACTGATTTGAAAAGACTTTTCATGATCTAACAAGTCTATAGCAGACTTCAAAGGCTTTCTCTGGGACAGTCCATAGCACCTGCAGATGTCGCTGTGGAAGTAAGTGAAATGGTTTAGTCTGACTAAAGAGGCCCATTCATTTAGAGAAGGAGATATAAAGAGACTGAGGTGGTTTCTTTTCAAGTTCCTAAAGGATTATGCAGCCACAGTGTTTTCCATGAATTCTCCTTTTAATATGCTCCACAAGTATATCTTGGACTAATTTAACTCCCATGATAGTTGTCCATTCCCAGTTAATTCATTTATCTTTGTTAAAGACTCCCAGCTAGTGACGTTTTCTCATGCTTGAGAAATTGTGAAGAAAGGGACCAGGGATTTCACAGCTTCAGGGCTGGATGTGTTGAGTGTAGTTTCTGCATTTCTCTGCATTATGTGTTCACAATCAAAATCCAATGAAGCTCTAAATGTTGAACTTATAATTGGATGCCAGAAGAATCTGCAAGTTCAGTGAAGAGTGTGAAGTCTGTGCAGTTGGCTCAGGGCTATGTGGTTTCATGTTTGTGAATTTTACTTGGAAAATCATCTGATAAATCCAAAAAAATTTGCTTTGCTGTTTTTGTTGGTGGACCCAGACCAAATTTCCGACCCATCTTGACATGGGACCAGAAAACTGTACTACCCCCTTGGTCATTCTGGGATCCTTTCCACCCTAGGCCATGCCAGTAAAAATACGCAATGCTATGACAGAATAAAGTACAAATAGATCCTTTACTTTAGATGTGGATTGTACAATGCCTGTGCTTCTTGATGTAAAGAACATGGTGGGGGAAAAAAAGGCAGATCAGACTATCTGAGCATCTTTTTCAGACTTGGCAGTCAACTATAACCCTGAATTAGCAGGACTACCACAGATCAAATTCTAATGAGAGTGAAGTAAGCAGAGTCATTTGAGAAGACATGTTTTCAGAAAAAACAATATATGCAGTTGTGGTGAGGAAAGCACTTAAGACAGAAAGCGGTTAAAATCAAAACGTAAATATATCACAAAGCAATCTGCCTAGCGCTCCTCCCACACAGAGATCGATTGTCAGTAGAAGAAAATTTAATACACGGCCAATTATATAAACCACAAAATCTACCCCCAAGGGAAAGATTTTTCCAAAACAAGCTCACCAACCACATAAAAAATGGAGAAAATTTCCCGCTTAGCAATATCAAGAACATAGCTTACCCGTGCCGAGGTAAGAAGTCACTCAATTTCAAGGAATACCACACAGAGATCGATTGTCAGTAGAAGAAAATTTAATACACGGCCAATTATATAAACCACAAAATCTACCCCCAAGGGAAAGATTTTTCCAAAACAAGCTCACCAACCACATAAAAAATGGAGAAAATTTCCCGCTTAGCAATATCAAGAACATAGCTTACCCGTGCCGAGGTAAGAAGTCACTCAATTTCAAGGAATACATCCAAAATGCGTCCAAATTGGAGAAAACTCCTTGAAAACTAACCAGAAACAACGGTGTCCCTCAATCCGGGGAGAGATTTCTCCTCTGCCTAGCCCGCTGCTCCGAGGAGAACCAAAACCTCAAAATGATTCTCCAGCAGGGCCCCGTTTGTACTCCGATCGAGTGCTTGACTGCGGTCATTATTCAGGAAGTACTGGCACGACGCAGCTCAATGAAACCCAGACCCCCAGGCACCCATGTCCCCGGGGGGTAAGGCTTGTCCTTTGGTACAAGGCTTGGTGCACGGAGAAACAGGACGGAGTGGGGGAAGGGGCAGCCCCAGGTGCTGCTGTAAAACCTGTCTTTTGTGCAAGCTCGATGCCCTCCTTGAAAACTAACCAGAAACAACGGTGTCCCTCAATCCGGGGAGAGATTTCTCCTCTGCCTAGCCCGCTGCTCCGAGGAGAACCAAAACCTCAAAATGATTCTCCAGCAGGGCCCCGTTTGTACTCCGATCGAGTGCTTGACTGCGGTCATTATTCAGGAAGTACTGGCACGACGCAGCTCAATGAAACCCAGACCCCCAGGCACCCATGTCCCCGGGGGGTAAGGCTTGTCCTTTGGTACAAGGCTTGGTGCACGGAGAAACAGGACGGAGTGGGGGAAGGGGCAGCCCCAGGTGCTGCTGTAAAACCTGTCTTTTGTGCAAGCTCGATGCCAGCAGGCAGGAGGGAGTTGAACTGTCACAGTAGTGTAAGAAACAATCAGAAGTGATCTGATTGGTTGAATATCACGCAGAAATACAAGTCAAATATGAATAACATATAGACTTTTAAATTTTTAGCAATAGTTTTTTTGTAGTACATCACCTGAAGAGAGCATACATGAGTTTAGGAGTTATTATCAATAATTAAGTTTATTTCATAACTAATAGAAATATCCCAGTCTGTGCTGCCTGGTCTCGCTCCTAGCTCTCAGCATAGGTTTCTCTTGGCACCTCAAAAAAGGTAAACATGGAAGCAGTCATTTTGTATTGATTTCTCTACCAGTGCACATTGATTTATTAACAATAGGACATAATGAAGAAGATCTTAGAGAAATTAGAAGACAACAGTGCGACTTAGACTATGTGAGAAACCTATGATGCAAGAGGTGAGGGCAACAGACCACAGCAATAAAACATTCGCATTTTGAGCAGTCTTAGTGAGTCTAAAAGAAAACTCTGTGAATGAATAAGGAATGTATTCAGTTCTCAGTTGGATTCTCAGTCTCACACGAGTTCCTGATGTTGTTTACTGTAGCACCAATTACAGTGAAATTCACATTGTAATGACAAGGTATTCAGGTTGTGAGTTGTTACGGATATTGATGTCCAGCAAGTGACTGAAGGCTTTTAACAGTTTTTGTCTCACTGGTCACCCCAGAGTCACCACTCCTAGTAGAAACATAGGCATACATGACTTTTCTCTCATTCCAAGGACACCTGTGAAAGGAGAAGTAATAAAAACCCCTGAAGATGTTAGCATACCTAATATGGATGTTTCTTTGGAAAAATAAAAAGAGAAGAACCAACTGTGTTTATTTGGTCCTTGCTATGTCTCATAATGCATTACAATGGAATGGATTGTGAGCTCCGAGTTTCACAAAGTGTCTTCAGAGATTGAAAACTAGCACTCTTCATACAACCAAACAAGTGCAAATAAGCACAGGAAAACAAAGAAGGCTCTCAGGTCCTGAAGAATGACTTTGATATGTTTTGAATTTTGAAAGAAGTGTTTGTTAAGAGAAAGATGAGGGCTGTTCAGACGCAATGCAGCTGTGAATTTCCAGGGAGGCTTGATGTGTTGCAGTTGTAGGCTGGAGAGGAGAACAAGGTGGTGCCACAGAGATCAAGATTAAAGATCTTAGAGCTGTTTAGTTTGGCTGGGATTCATTGCCAACATGAATGAATGCAGCTATTTATTTTAACAGTTCTAACTATGCTTTGTTTATGGCTGTAATATTTCACTATTTCCTCCTTTCCTTTCAACTCTCCTTCCCATCCTTTTCTTTTACCTACTTCAGTTCTCTTTAACAGCTCTCAGGGTATTTTCTTCATTTATCCTTATTTCCCAAGCATTGCTTTTGCCATTTTCTGTCACAGCAGAATACTAAGTCAATAAAGTGATCTCACGTATGAGGTCAAATTATAGTAGCTAGAGCAAAAATTACTCAAGTCAGGGGCTACTCAATGAAATCCCTTCTCAGTTTGTAAAGAAAATATTACAACAGGTTTTTTTCATAGTTTAGTGTGATACACTTTGAAAGTGGGAAGGAAATTCAGTACAGGTATCAATATCCTCTGGTTCTTCCTTACTCTGGAGTCGAAACCACTGGAGTCAATTTCCACACATAATTGTGTTGACAGCATCATCAAAATCGATGAAATTTCATCCATAATTGTAAAAAGTAAACTGGTTTACCAAGAAGCCAACCCCGTTAAAAGTATGGATTAATGCACACACGTTCAAGCTTTATACCTGAAAGGTGGTTAGAGGTTGACAATAGCTATGGCAACAGTTAATTTTGGTGACTAGTCATGCAAACCAAACAACAAATGAGCAGAAAATCATCAAAGAATCAGTGCAAGCCAATAATTAATGAAACTTATGGATTGGAACACATTCACACTAACTTCTCATTGCATACCTGTGTACAACATTACTTTAAAGACATTTTAGCCATGAAAAGTTCAATATGAAGAGAATAGTAATAAATTCTCATATCAGATATTACTTTTGTCTATGCCAGTGAATTTTGGAAAAACATTGTCTTTTTGTCTTCAAATGTCCTAATACCAGGGACTTACTTTATCTAGGTCTAAACAACTTCTTGCACAAAGTTATAACCTGTGAATAGGTGATGTCTTCCGTGACAGTGTATAGTAGGTTTGTTGTGTAGAAATTGACAAAAATAAAGAGACTAGTTACTTGAGTTTGTGTAGTTGTTTATGCACGCAGAAAGATTTTAAAATACTTGAAAAGTAATAAAATTATTTCATTTTAAATTTGTTTTTATTTTTGTTTTTCCCCTGCCTGTAATGACATAGTTCCCTACATAAATTATTTGATATAACAAACATTCTTAATATCCATTCTGGTATTCTTAATTTCGATGATAGTACGATAATAACAGTGCTAACAGTATAATACGCTGCTGGCACTAATTCGATGTATGTAGTACTAACAATGTCCTGCCAAAGAACAGATAGACATATGGCTTAAGCATTTTGATCACCATAGGCATTAAATGGTGGCAATAACAGATGAGACCTGTCTCGTTTCTTGCTGACATTACGCTGCTGCTCTCAATGCACATGGCCCAACTCTTTACCATTTCAGTCTTCATGTTCTCATTCCAGAACTTTTCAGTGATATTCATGCATCCCTACAGCAGAGCCTATTGCAAAGGAGAATTATTACTTATATTAACAAAATTTGCTTATAAATAAGCTGGTAGCATTAAGTAACAGTATAACATAAGGTATATCTATGCATGGTGTGTTTTAACATAGCTTTGATAATGACTTCCATCTGCTAATGCTTACTAAACACCAGGGATTTATTATGATGATTATAGAGTTTTAGGTAACAGTTTTGGATTTTACTAATATCAAATTACTTATTATATTTTTTTTCTCCCTGAATTCATTAGCGTGTAGTTCCTTATCCTACTTGTCTGGGAAGGCCATCTAGTGATTTAATTGTCTGAGTGGAATGGAAGAAGCCTAACTTTACTCCTAACTCCCATTTGAATCTTAACATATTTGTGCTTCTCCCTTAGGACAGAGGTCAGATCAGAGGAGGGACAGTTTGCTTAGAGAGATGTATACCACCTACCCTCACTGGATGTTTCAGAACTGTTCTTTTCTAGTAAAATTAGAGACATTTAGTTGTAATATACATCAAAGCCAAGATTTCACAGAATAGCAGGTCCTGCCTCAGAGCGTTGTTCTGAGTGCTTTAACCTGATTTCTACAGATCTCTGACTAACTCAGATACTTCGGAGAGCCTCCTCTCCTCCTTGTGCACAGCTCTGACAGGGAATAAAATTTCCCTAAACTGCTTCTGAATTATTATGAACTTTTGCACTTAGTGACTACAGCCATTGTAATACAGGTTCGTCATTTGCTGCAGTTAATTATTCAGACTGCATCTGCATGCCTGTACTGGGATATACAGCTTGGCTCCCAGCAGGTCATTAGAGAGCTGCTGTAGATGGAAAATATCTCTGCTCTAAACAGGTTCTCCTAAATCGGAATTGGAGAGTCTCTTGCCCATGACAGAATAATACTCCTTCAGTTAAGGAAAGATAACTGAATTCAATGCTACTTTTTTCCATGTATATTGCATGGTCTGTCAGCATATGCTGTGTGATTTTTACTGTAGTTTTCTTTTGCAGGATTGTCATCCCTAAGACTCAGAATGCAGAGGAGAAGAGTTTTTTTTCAGTTCAAGAATCTTGCTAGAAAATTAATTTCCCAAAGGTGATTATAAAATTAACTCAGCCTGGATGACTTTTGGACAATGCCGGAATACTTTTTTTTCCCCTAATAAACTAATGCACCTAATAAACTTCCCTAATAAACTTACGCACCATAAACAGAACAATGTTCATAGTATGAAGGATTTGCTACTGGTGCAACTTCCTCTGAGAGAAAGATAAGGTCCTCTCAGGACCACTGTTAACCTGCTTCACCACTGTTAACCTGCTTTACACAGAATTTACTTGGACACAGCAGGGAGAAAACTTTGCTAAACAGAGGAGAAAGCAATGGAGAGAATGAGGACAGCACCTAGGAGATAGCCAACGGGACCAGAGAGAAAAAGAACAAGAAAGATCAGGATGAGAACACCCAAGACAAAATCTTAGCCTCCATGAATTCAAAAGCTCTTTCAATCTACCAGTAGTTGCAAGAATCACGTTTAAAACATAATCCTGAGATCAACTTTATTCCAAGTTGCAAATACATATGATTGACTGGGTTTCAGAAAGGGACAATACTTGCACGTAGTTCACATTAATTGAAGGATATCTTTTGACAGATTACTTTGTTAGAGAGATCAAATTAAGTAGATTTTTATCCTACTATATTTTGATTTGATATGATTTATTCTAACCTTTTGTTTTTAATATAGGGAAGTTCATTGTACCATTTTAAACGGATGACATCCTGCTGACCGAGAAGTCTTTACGTCATTAATTGTTCCGTCCAAAGAAAGCAACAAAGTTTTAAAGACATATCTTCAGCTCACTGTTCAACATTGGATTAGAAATTCATGACTGATTGTTGTAGCATGTGTTTGGTGTCCTTTGCTGATGACCAGCTGATTTTTGGAGACATTGTATTCTTGTTAACAGCTTTCAGCTGCCCGTTCCATAAACCAATAGCTTTACCCGCTAAACAGGATTAACTACTCCTGCCAAGTGCTGCTGCCATTTTATCATTTCTGAATGAAATTTGTTCTCTCTTCTCATGCTTGCAGTGGTTTTTCCTCATGTGTTAACTTTTTGAAGAGGGTTTCATCTCTGATTTGAAATACTTTACATTTCTTGAGAAATTTCATGATTTTTGAAACTCAACCTCTGCAGAGCTTACAGTTTTCACAAACATCGATGTTTTCCAAGGGTTGCACTGAAGGCTAAAGTGTTGACATGTATCCACGAGAAAGCAAGGCAAGTGGTGTTGATGAGAAAACACGTTTGTGGAAAGTGGATAGGGAGAAAGAAAAAGCAGTAAAACTGTGATCCTGTAGTATTGCTCTTTGTTTGAGATTGTTGACAGGACTAAAGTACTAACACTTCTTGTATTCTGTTGAATACAGGCTTTCTCTGCACTTAAGATTTTGTAAAGGAGGAACAAAAGATACATGTCCTTCATGTCACCCTTCACTCTGGTTTCACTATAACAAAATAGGGGCAGGAGAGGTTTTTGTGAGTTTTGCCGAGGGTTGTTTTGTTTTCTTCTATAAGTCTTTATGGCTACTTTTATTTCAAAACTGTTAGTGGTGTTTGATGCTTTTTGCAGCTGAACAAGTTGAAAATAACTTCCCCTCTCCAGTGAGCTGTAGTCATTTCTTCCAGGTCAGAAAAGGTCCTTGAAGAGCTTTTTTCTCTTTGCCAAGGACAACTGAAAACCAACACAACCCTGTTGTGTATAACGTGCAGATAGGAACAAACCCAGACTACTCCCATCTTCAAGTTTAAAGGGAAGTAAGATCTTGTTTACTGACAGGAGTGGCTGGCGGGGTAGAGTTAATGAATTATCGCTTCTTTCAGACCTTATCTTTCTGCCTGCACTCTGTCAAACTTCTGCTGCACTGAACAAAAGTCATGTCATTGTATTATCCCTTTTAAGTCTGCAAATTTGACACCATATAGACACTGGGCAGACTTCAGTATGACCTGCGCTAGCTCCCCCCAGATGTGAACCCAGTATGTAACGATTATGATCTTACACTTCCAAGCACTTGCAAAAATGTCTAGTGTAATCCTTTTTTCCAATACATACCTTCAGAGAAATTAAATTCTGAAACATTTGTGCTAAGGTAAAGCTTCCAGGTTTCCCAATAGAGTATTTTATGTTCTCTATTATGCCATTCAACTTTCCCAATGGATATGTTGAGTCTGGGAATCCATCTTCATAGAGGTATCTGAAGGATCAGGGTTTATCATGCAGAAAAGCAGAAGGTTACAAAAGCAGTGCAATACTTTAATTCACCTCTTCCACAGTCAAGTATCAATGTCAAATGCATCAGCATATATGGAGAGAAGAATTCAGCTGGTCAGATAAGACACATCTACTGTGTTTATATCAAGGCACATGGCAATGTTCTCTTAATCCACATGGTCACATCTGTTCAAATTGGTGTTAAAATATAGCATCCATATGAATTTTCAATACACAGAAGTCAGTTCATGCAAGGTGATCAAGTGATCAATTAATAAAATAAAATTGATGGAACTACTGTAATTTGTGCAAATGTTTTTATGATAAGAGCATAAGATAATCGTCCTGTGCAGACTGCCAGAAGACCACTTCATAAGGTTGCAAAGTGACATGAAATAAACACTGGAAATTACCTCATGTCATCTTAGGAACCAGTTAATGCTCTGTCATTCTTTTTCACGGGCACCCCCTTGTCATGGGGA
>NW_010395192.1:0-277 GCF_000710305.1 Buceros rhinoceros silvestris
CACCCCCTGCAGCTGCCCGAGCTGCAGGTCCTTCCTCCGCTGCTGCCCAGTGAGTGTTTACCCCTTGCTGAGATTTGGGGTTTTTCTCGGTTTGTTCGTTTTGGGGTGGGGTGTTTTTTCCCATGTTGACCCTGTTTGGTGTCGGTGGGTTTGTCTTTGGCTGTGACTGTCTGTGGGAGCCTGCAAGGGGCTGCGTGCAGCCTCTGAGGTGGCAGTGGGTGCTGGGGTGATTGCTGCCAGTCGGTCCCTGCCTGGGCAATGCCCATGCGGCAAGGGG
>NW_010395192.1:857-1307 GCF_000710305.1 Buceros rhinoceros silvestris
AGAGCAGGGTGCTGTATAGCAGGGGCTCACACATCACCCATCCCATCCCACCACTGATCCCACGGCCCCGTAGTCGCTTACCTCCCTAGCCGCCATCGGTGTTGCCCCCAGACTCTGCAAAAGACACGAGACTCTCAGTTCGGTGTTGCCCCCATAATCTGCAAGAGACACGAGCCTGTCAGTGGCTCTGCTCCCCTGCTGCCATGCTGGGCAGCCCAGGAGGGAGCAAGCATGCAGGGAAAGGGGCAGTAGCGTGGCCACAGGGACACCCCTGGGTTGGGGACAAGTGTATGCCCTGTGGGTCACAGTGTCCTGCTGTCCCACACCTCCATCTGGTTGCCCAGGGTGGCTTGTCGCTGGTTCTCGGAGGGGCCTGAAGCTGCTTTTCTCTCCAACTGCGTGTGCTGGGGGGAAGCTTGGCGGGGGTGGGGGGGGAGCCTCCGGAGGGAC
>NW_010395192.1:1383-4966 GCF_000710305.1 Buceros rhinoceros silvestris
TTGGCGGGGGGGGGGGGGGAGCCTCTGCAGGGACACCTCTGCCTGCACGACAGTGAACCCCACCTCTGCCCACACCACTCTCGGTGTGAAGAGTGGGTATATGAAATGCTGTCGTAGCTGATTACACAGAATTATTGTGCTGTCACACGGAGTTGACTGGCTAAGGCCCATAATGTCAGGGAATCTTCGCTTGGCTTGAAGTCTGTTTAAAATCACCTTCCCCGGAGAAACTGGGCTGGGAGGAGAAACTGCTCCTGCTGGAAGCTGCAGTCCTCAATGAGTCACATCCTGAATTTATGGAAGCAGGTCAGCATTGTATTAACGCCTCCGATGCGGTTTGTCCTTGGCACAGAGATTCATTAAATGTTGATTGGGCTTGTGGTGTTCATCTCTTTACTCAACTGCTTTTAAAATTTAATGCTGTGGATCCTTGCAAATGCTTATCTGATTGCTGCTAGTTTTCCTCCTGGTCTCAATCATCAGCGGTCGCATGGTGGAAAGCAAACAAAGGCTTGTGCCCTCTCATGGCACAGGGTTGGACATTTGCTTTCGAGGCGGGTGGGGAGATGGGGGTCTTGACTGCCCCAGTGACAGCTGGAGCTACAGAGCCTTCACGCGATCAAAACTAACCGACCTGGTTAGTTTAACCAACTAACTGGCTCAGGGTGTGACCGCAGAGGTCAAAATCCATGTGTTCCCCTGGCCCCACAGCTAAGACTCTCTTTCCCCACGCGCGTGCCCCCGTCGCGGAGGCGAGCACTGCTCTGCGCAAGGTGGCTTCTAGCAGCTTGGCTGATCCGGCAATTACTGCTCGAGCTGCGACTGCTAAAGCAAACAAATGCACAGAAGTCGCTGCTTACCCTTCTTCTTGTCCGGGTGGTAGCCGCCGTCCACAATGCTGGCCAGGTCGTCATCTGAAAACCCTTTAAAAAGAACAGGAACAAATGGTGGTTGGCACCCGAAGGGAGATGTGGCCCCACCGGGAGGTAGCAGCCGCGGTCTTCACGTGTGCTCCATGGCAGCAGGGCAGCTGACACTCTCAACCCACGTAAAACCAAATGCGCCCAACAAAACACTGAAGCCGCCTTCCTAGGAGAGGGAAGGCAGCCATTGCTGCTCAGAAAACACCACAACGGGAAGGAAGAATAGCACACAGCTTGTCTGAGATGAGAGGGGCCCCAAAACCTGAGTGCCTCTGGATGGGCAGGGCCTGGAAACAGGGGATGCAGGGCAGGGGTCACCTGGGAGCATCGCGCACCCAGGGTGGGACTGGCCTGCACACCCTCGCTCCTGGGGAAATGTTTCTCTGCTGGGGAAACAGAGACTAATCCATTAATTTGATTATTGTCTCTCAAACTCTATTTTGAAGAGCCGCAGGGGTCTTTCTGCGCAGCGGGGTCCAGAGCAGGGGTTTGCACGCCCATTTAAATCCGTGGATCCCTGTCAGCCGGCTCTCTGTCCCCAGCAAGAGCAGGGACCGAGCAATAAGCAGTTCTGCTTCTCGCTATCAGATGTTAACAAAAGGTTTAACGCCCAAATTATTTGAAGCTCATAAAAGAGGTAATAATTAACTTTAAGTCTAGTGTGAAAGAAACACCCTTGAATCAAAATTTGAATACTGCTGTATTATTTTTTTAACCAAAATGACTGATGTATCTGTGAGTTCACCAAGGGTTTTGGCTGCTCAGCCTCGGCTGGCAGTGGAGGAGGGAGGACAAATCGATTTGGGTGTGCGGTGGCTGTCCTGCCGGGGACTGGCGTGTCCCATCCCTGCCTCCAGTGAGCCCCTAGCAATGCCAGCCTGGCCCGGGGTCCTGCGGGCAGGGACCTGGCTGTCCTCCTTCCCAGAGGGACAGAGCAGCTCCAGCAGAAGGACTGAGCACCACATGTCACAGTGCAGGTCAAATAGTTATCCTGGACATGGTTGTAGTGGGACTGTTTAATTCGTGCAGGATAGGTGTGGAGAAACATGGTCTGGCAATCAGCAGATGAGTACGTGGAACTGTTGAACCCCTCGGCTCCAGTCCCAGAGGGGGCCTTGGAGTGCAGCAAAGGTGCGTGGTGGGAGAAGAGACCCAACACCAAGCCAGCAAAAGGCTCCTTCTCTGATGCTGTGCTTTGGGAAGGGTTACCTTTGCCTTAGCAGCCTGGAAGACATTGCCTTATTGACCAGCTTTCCCCCCCAAAAAAAAACCCAAAACAGATTTATGGGCTCAGTAATGAGCGTAAAAAGAAAAAAACCCCTAACCATGCCAGAACCTGGAGAGATCTCGGGCAGTCCGGGGTGCAGCAATGCTGGAGGAACGTGTGTGCTGGTTTGTGACTGGTGCCACGTTCCAGCGGTTCAACGCCTCAACCTTTGCTGCAGAAGTCTGAAACCTCGACAAGCCCAGAATATCGAAGTGCAGACAAGTCACCTAGTTAGTACAGTCTAATAAAACATCTGACTATTAACTACACGTGTGAGCAGGGGATATGGCCATCTCCACATCAATAAACTAGCTGTGCAAAGTCTGTTTTCTAGCTCAAGTGCTCAAGGGAACAATCCTCATGGACAAATGATTCATTCACCAGAGTACTTTAGAGATGGAAAAAAATCTCCCAGCCCATAGCGTGTGTTATGCCAGGACTAAAGCCTGCTCTATATTTATGTCTTGGCAATGACTGCAAACCCCAGCAGCACATGCCCTTGGTTAAACAGCTGTCAGCTACGGGGATGAGGGGGAACTTAACACAATCACCGCAATTTAATGGGTCAGAAGAGAACCTGGGAAAGAAACCTGCAGACAGGCAACACGTCGTTAGGCTGAGCCCCTCTGCCAAGGACCGCCAAGGCGGGGGCTCCTTCCTTCCCCACAGCCCCAGGGGAAGAGGCTGTGCCGCCTGTGGCAACATCGCCCCCTCCCCTGTGTGAGCAGGGCAGGGGCAGGGGGGTGCTGGCTGCAGGCAAGAGCCTCGGACGAGGCAGTGCCTCAGTTTCTCCTTACCGCGTCACTTGGCAGGGATGGTGTCTGGCAGTGACAGCCTGTTCCCCAGAGGGGGCAGGGAGGACCTCCCACAGGTCCCGGGGTACAGCACGAATGGTGACAAGCAGGATGGAGAGGAGAAGTCAACATACCTTCACCTGGCCTTACGTCCGGCCTCCCAGTATCTTTCCCATCGTTCTTATCATCAAGGGCATCAGCCAAGTCAAAATCCATAGGATCCTTTGCTAGAAAACAACACGGGGGTTATCAGTGCCGGCCACAGGCTGGGTAACTCTGCAGTTAATTAATTAATCAAGGTAATGCTCAGCTTTGCCAGGGGAAAGTGCCAGTGAAAGAGATAAAGCCCCTGACACAAGCACCTCCCGGTTTCGCTCTGCAGCACCATGGCAGATCTTCCAAACTCATCCCATTTCACGTCCCCACATCGCTGTGGTGAGAAACACCACATTCTCCCCACAGAAACAGTCTCGTGCCATGACTCGAGCACCGGGCAGTCGGATAAATCAGGCCAGGTAGAAAAGGTCAGAGTCAAACAGGTGCTCCCAGGGGCCCCGCCAGCGGCGGGGGAGGGGGCAGCTTAGCCGGGCAGGGGGGGC
>NW_010395192.1:5309-5793 GCF_000710305.1 Buceros rhinoceros silvestris
TTTTTTGTGTTGTTTTAAGCCTGGGAGCATCTTCTGCCAAGTCTGCCTGTGCAGGCAGCAAAGCGCCCATCCGACAAGGGTGCCCTGAGCCTGCAGGACCAATGTGCTGGTAGAACCCGGCACAGCTGGGCTGTGCTGGGCTGAGCTGGGGAGGACAGAAAGCCCACAGCCTAGCAGCCTGCCACTTGATCACTTGGTGTTATTTTCCTCCGTGAACTGCCCAGTTGGTGAGCAGCCGCTGCTGACAGAGCAGCTATTGCTTCGCTAAACAGTGGCTAAAACTGTAGTACGGAGCCAACGTGAGCTCCTCAGCCCTTCTGCCAGCTCACACCTTAGTTTATTCCAATACAAAATTGATTTTTTTTTGTTTTGTTTTAAGCCTGGGAGCATCTTCTGCCAAATCTGCCTGTGCAGGCAGCAAAGCGCCCATCCGACAAGGGTGCCCTGAGCCTGCAGGAACAATGTGCTGGTAGAAACCGGCACA
>NW_010395192.1:6010-9104 GCF_000710305.1 Buceros rhinoceros silvestris
GGCAGGGGATGCAAAATGATCCAGGAGCCACCAGGAACCCCAGGGAAGAGCAGGGTAATCCTGAGATACCCCGTCTGCCATGAGTTTATTTAATTTTTCCTATGCTTCACATACAAACCAACAGACTAGAGGCTGGAAATAGTGGGGTGAGGGCAGCACCGCTGTCACAGCCCATCCTGAAGCCTCTGCCTGCACTGGCAGCAGAGCCAGGGTAAAGCCTTGGGGGCTGGGGAGCTCATGCTTACCTGGGTTATGCCTGGGGGGGGGCCTTGTAGTTTTGGGCTGCTTGGTTGTGGTGGTGCGGATGACATCCCAGAAGCTGTTGTCTGAAGGAAGAGGAAAAAAGAAGAGCCCGAAGTGAAGTTACCCTCTGAAACATGCATTTGGACAGGGACTGGGAGGGAACCCCCGCCCTGCAGGGAGACTGGGGCTGTGCTGGGGCAGTTCAGTGCTCTGGCCTCTCCTCAGCTTCAGCTGTTCCTGGCACCAGGGGCAACTCCAGCCTGTCGGTGCCCCAAGGATGCTCGAGCTCTCAATGTGGGTGGCAGGATCCTCTCTGCTACGGCATGTGTCAGTGGGGCTTGAATCTGAGAAGGGGACAAGCAGAGCTGACAGGAAAATCCCCCCCAACCACACTGCCAGCAGGATGCCAGCGCATCTGCCCACTTGTGAGAGCTCTACCATAGCGAGCGCAGCCCCACACCACCCTGACAGTACCTGCAGCATGAGGAGCAGGACTAGGCCACACCAGAAAGATAATTAAGCTACTCTGTCGATGAAACTTCCCACCCAACAACAGCCAACGGCTCTGTCATGGTTAAAAGCTGTTACAAATGCTGCTCAGCAAAGTGTCCTGATATGGCTTGGGCAGGGGTGCGTGGGCCACGAGGGAGGGAGGATGCTGATGCAGATGATGCCATCTCTTCTGCTGGCTCTGACAGCAGAGCAGGAGGAGGTGGTCACCTTTAGGACAAGAGGAAATAGTCTCAAGTTGCAACCAGGGGAGGTTTATGTTGGACATTAGGAAAAATTTCTTCACCAAAAGGGTTGTCAAGCACTGGAACAGGCTGCCCAGGGAAATAGTGAAGTCCCCATCCCTGGAGGTGGTTAAAAGACCTGTAGACATGGTGCTTAGTGACATGGTCTAGTGGTGACTTGGAAGTGATGGGTTAATAGTTGGACAGAATGATCTTAAAGGTCTTCTCCAACCTAAACAAGTCTATGATTCTACAGTCACCTCTTGGTGGTCACCAAGAATTGCTGTATCTCATCTGTGAACACTCGATCCCAGCTGCTCAGCTGCCAGGAGAATTCCCAGGCTACCTCCCCTGTTTGCAGCCCTGAAGGTGAGCCCACGTGCACTTCCCCAGGGCACAGGGAGCTCCACGGTACCTGGCTTCCCTGGCCTGGGGAAGGGTTTCGGAGTTGGCTTGGCTGGTTTGGTTGTAGTCTCCAGAGGGGTGTCAAAGTAATCAGCCAAATCAAAGCCTGTGGAAGCAGAGAAAGGATCATTGGAACCCCCATCGTTTGTGGGGGCAAGGCTTTTCATACACATCTCCCGTGCAGCAGCTCTGTGAGTGCTGCGCAGGCTGCCAGAGGCCACCAGTGCCCGTGTCAGTATGGAGCTGAGAAGGACGTCCAGCCGCTCCACCACTCAACTGCAACTGCACTGCGGAGCCTTCAGGCCAGCCTGGCCACCGTTTAACTCTCCCCATCTGAGCTGTGGCTGCCGCCTACCCCCAGCCCGAGCAACCCCAAAATTGGGGTCATGGGGGAAACCCACCGGTGCCCTGTGGTGTCTCCCAAGAGATGGTGCAGATGAGATGGTGCTGTAGGGATCGAGTTGGTGGCTGGGACCCGCTCTGCTCCCTGCACGGCCACCTGTGAGTGACCCTGGGCTGAGCAGAGCATGCACGGGAGAGGGGCCAGGGTGCAGGAAGCTGCTATCACTCATCTGTAAAGCACTCCCCAGGGAAGAAGAAACTCGCCGAGTTGAAGCCTCAGCCTCGGCATGCGTCCATTTCCCGAGGAGAGTGTATCGGGTCAAATGGCCTCTTGTTTGGGCTGGGATCCAATGCTGAAGCCCTGTGCTGCTTGTAGCACTTTGCTTTTCTTGTCCCTAGCAAAACCAATGGTGACCAAGGAGCTGAGCAGTCAGATGTGCTTAAATTCATGCTAAGATCCTCATGCAGGGCGAGTGGATTCACTCCTGCATGCTCTCCTGCTGCCGTTTATTTCAGGCTGCTCTGGCAGGGTTGAGCAACCCTCAGCTCTTGTGACTGTGCTATATTTAAGTAGGTACTTTCGGCCAGCACTGAGCCCGAGGAGCTGCTGGCAATGAAGCTCGGGTGAATTTAAGGCAGCTTCCTCAAGCAGGGCAGATGCTGCAGAGCTGGCCAGCCAGCGCATCTGACAGGCACAGACAGTCAGAGAGACATTTTTCCCTGGATGAGAAAAAAAAATCACCAGGCTGGGCCTTTCCATGGAGGTTGGGGCTACCTTGGAGTAAAACATGGAAGGAAAATATCCTCTGGGGCCCCTCCTGGAAGCAAAGCTAGCAGGTGCCATGCAACCAGAAACAACAGCCCTTGTGTAGCTGAGCAGTGATTTGTGTGTTTTCCATGAGGATACTGCAAAGTGCGCAAAATCCAGCCTTGGCCGTAAATGCTCCACTGCCAGTCGCCTTCAGCACGGACAGAAATATCAATATCACATTTACTTTCGCCGTTCGGGAGGGGTGCACCGATGCACGATGGTATCAGCCTTCTTACGGGCAAGCAAAGGTGTCCCAGAGCCTCTGCCAAGGCAGCAGCTCCCGGCCACATACAGAGAGCCCACGGCGGGGCTCGCGCGTTTCCAGCCCCCACGGGAAGGAAACCCCGCGCTGTGCTCATGACACGCACGCGAGAAGGTCTCACCTGTCCCACCTGCCGGCTTTCTGGGGCCCTTGGGAGTGGCTGTGGCAAAAGAGACAGGGAGGAAAGCGTTAGTCAGCACATCACCAAAGAAGAGTCACTTCTGGTTTGAGAAGAAATGGCAAAGATGTCACCATGAGCTTTCCAGCTGACCGTTGTCGGGCTGCATTCGCAGACGT
>NW_010395193.1:0-4139 GCF_000710305.1 Buceros rhinoceros silvestris
TTGATGGTCTGGACGATCCTCAGGGAGAGGGTTATAGTTGGGATCCTCTTCAGGTGTGTCAAATACCATCTTCCTGGCAGGGGACATGCCCATCCCACCGAGCACGTTAGGAAAGCAAGCTGAGGACAAAACCCCCAGCCCCACTAGGAACACACTAGCCCTGTGAAAGGGCTTGGCTGCGGGCCACAGCCACCTGCCTACTGCACAAGCACTAACTGTTCTGCTCAGCTCAGTGTGTAACAATGACAGTACCTGCTTCCTTATCTCTAGGTCAGCTTTGATCCTCGGTATGAAGCTGAACATATTCGGCTTGCTTAAACTACACAGTTACAACAGAAAAGAAAAAACCTACCTGCATCTAGCATTCCACAAGCAGTAAGAATACTCCAGTTCAACTAGCAAGACTTAAGGTACTAGCAACTGCTTTATTGCCCCTCTATACACATGTATATAACGTGCAAAGTGTCCATGCTTTCTGCAGAGACACGAGCTGTCGAGCTGAGGTGCTGTCAGCATGCAGTTGCATCCTGTGGTCACCCCATGCTGTCACGGTCAGCTGCCTAAGAAAGTGATTCAAGTTGGGAAGCAACATGGCAAACACCAGAAAGAATCAGCTTTACTTACAGGAAGCCAGGGGTTAACAGCAACTTCTTTCCTCCGGGCTGGTTGGGGAAAACATCTTCCAAGAAATAATAGATGTGACCGACTGCAATCCCTGGGGAGAGATGGCATGAAGGTCAGGCCCAGCCTTGACTCCTTTGCCAGGTGAACCAGAGCGGCTGGGAGCTTAGGCAGGCTGAATCTCCAAGAACCCCTCAGCTGTGTACCCACTCCCCAGCTCCCACCAGAGCCACATGCGCTGCAGTGCCAGAGGACCAGGCTGTTGGCTGTTCCCAGCTCCTGCCCCTGGGGAAGATGCAGCAAAACGCAGGTCACAAGCAAGAGCCCAGGCACGAGGTTGGCCACCCAGCAGCCTCAGCCAGCTCGCTTCAGGAAACCCACCATCCTAAATGAGATGAAACCAAGAGACTGTGCTAGTGCCCCAGCAGCATCTGTGAGATTTGAGAGCACTATGGCTGCAAAGTGCCCTCGTTCCCAGCACCCACCAGTTCTGACTTACCAAGCAGGTCAATGATGATGGAGTTGCCCAGGAGCAGAGAGAATCCCATCAGGACCCAGGGCAAGAAGGGGGCCTGGAAGTTAAGAAGGCCAAAGAAGTTCATGCGGATATAAGGGTTCCTCCGACTCCACACGTACACCAGCATGATGGTGAAAGCCTGGCCCAGGAAAAACAGGCTGGCAAAGAGTCCAAATAGCTAGGAACTAGCGAGTCAAGGAAAACCTGCCCACCCTGCGCACCACCTCCAGGCAGCACAGGGTGCTTGTGACTGGGGAACCCAGAACTACAAGCAGTTGATCATAGCGTGCAAGACATCACCCATGCCACCAAACATTTCCTGGGCTGCCTGAGATGTACCACTCCCAACCCCCTCATTTCCCTCCCTGCCACCCCAGGATATGACACTCCAGAGTGGCACATTGCTCACTCCTTAAGCTGCTGTCTACAGCCACCAGAGACCAGGGAGCTCATACAGTCACCTCTACAAAGTGACTTTTAGAGAAGACCCTTCACATTCTTACAGCACTTGGGACACGTGGCACGTATTAACAACTAGCTCACATCCAGTATCTGCCTTCTACAGAAGCGTTTCAGCAGTGAGATGGCTCTGGCAATTCACAGCCCTCTTCTCCAGAACACAAGGAGACAGCCTGAGGCAAAGAATTCCCTGGTCCCTGTTGTAGTTGGGACTCCAAGTCCACCTACAGCCAAGCACATGGCTGCTGCAGGCACCTGGACAGTGACTAGCCAAATGCTCGATGATGGCCAATAGCCATGAGAGTCACAGCTTCACGCAGAGCTCTGTGGGGACAGCAGTGCTCTGAGCCACCTGCATCAGATAGCAGCAAGACATTCAGAAAAGGTTTTATGCTTGGGAGGGAGATACTTCTCCCCATCAGACTATTTTGTCCAATAAAAGAACTTCTTAAGATGCATGAGAGTTTCTCCGACCACTGAAGGCTGCATGGATAGAGTGCTGGGCTCACGCTACCTGACCTGCTTAGGGCAGACAGTATGGGGACACCCCCCTCCTTGTCCTTACGGCTCCATGTTCTTCCCTTCAGCTGCAGCTGGGTTTTCTGAGCCAGCCCCATGCCAATCGTAGCAGGGCTCCAGCATGCTCCACCCACCAGAGCTCACCCAGTCACCCTGCCGCAACTGGACGGTTTCTCACCGAGTGTAGCAAGGGGCTTCCTTTCAGGCTGAGCTTCCCAAGCACACTGCCACACACCCTCTTCTGGGACCAGGCAGCCCGTCCCCATGCCAGGCGCATCAAGAGTTCTGCAGACACCAACACAAGTACAGGCAGCTTCTCCTGTATTTTGCTTCCCTTCTAGGCACACTGGCTGAGGTGCAGGCCAGGAGACAAGGGTTGGCCAGATGAGGAGCGCAAGCTGTGCCATGTGGCCAGTCATCATCCTCTCTGCCAGAGCTCTCCCAGGCCTCAGGGCATGAGCCTGGCAGGCCTGGGGCACAACAAGGCTTCTCTGCCCTGTGGCACCAAGAGGGTCCACAAGCCCCTGTCCTGCTCAGGCAGGCAGATACCTGCTACAGACTACCCAAAACAGCCAGGATACAGAGCGCCAGCAGAGGAGCCCCACACTATCCACAGCATCTCAGAAGACAGCAAAGAGCTTCTACCAACTCAAAAGGATACTGTGTCATGAGAAGCCCTCCAAAGAGGAACATGAAGACAAAGTCAGCTGTCCTTCCACGGAAGGAGCCTTCTTCTAGCATGCGGCAGTACCTGTACCTGAGGGCAGCAGAGAAGTCATGAGAAACCCTCCAAAGAGGAACATGAAGACAAAGTCAGCTGTCCTTCCACGGAAGGAGCCTTCTTCTAGCATGCGGCAGTACCTGTACCTGAGGGCAGCAGAGAAGGGAGGGGTTGCAGTATAGGAAATTAACAGCTGGCCACCTTGCGTCACCACAGCACAACTTAGCGGGAAACAAGCCTGCTGCAAGCTATTTCATTACAGGAAGCTGTCAGCCAGGTGCCCACGTCCCAGAGAAGAACAGTGCATGCTTCACCTTGTTCCACTGACCCCAGGGAAAGAAAGAGGCATCTGCTGTTCTCCAGCCACAGCTCACCCCAGGAATGGGCACTGCTCTCCAGCATAAGCTACAGCAGCACTGCCAGCTGCTTCGGCCTTTTGGCAGGTGCTGCCCTGCAGCAAGCAGAGATAGAGATGCAGGAGGTGGCCACAGTTGTTGGGGGAATGGCATCAACTCAGACAGAAAGAGCCAAGGAAAGAATCCAACTGCTGCCACGACAAGTCAGCTTGGGGAGGAAGATGGACAGGGAAAATCATGTCTAAGCCAAAAAGGGAGCAGAGAGCTTCACTGAGACCAAAGGATACAGAAATATCATGTTGAAAAAGAAACTGAATCCCAGGGGCCCAAAAAAGAGGAAGTTGGTGATCAGCCTCCATATCTGAAAGAGAAGAGAGAGGAGAGAGAAAAAAGGAGGTGGACAGACAAGTCTCTCCCCATCACATGTACAGCACCCCATCACCATATCCACTGGGGGACACCCAGTTCATGCACCTGTCCACTCCAGAACCACCCCAGGACACCAGACAACTGCACCACCTCCAGGTGGGATCTTCCTCCATCACCCACATTAGAGTATCTTGCCCTTCCAGGCGGGGGAAAGAAAATTTATCTACATTTCTGGAAAGGATGAACAGCCACAATTCAGCACCCAGAGCCAAAGTAAATCACTGCTGATGCCTCTCTACAATAAAGCCTTCCCCACCCAGCCTGACATCAGCTGGTGAAACATCTGTGTCACAGAAGAGGAAAAGACAGGTTTTGAGGAAACAAAAAAGGAAACACCAAGATGGTGAATAGCAGGGAAAGGCTGGAAGAAGCTGCCCCCATCCAGGGCACGTGGCTAGAGGGGACACCATGTTGGCAACCCAGCTCCCCACAATCACTGAAGGTTGGAGTAGCAGGAAAGAAGCCCCTTGAGATCATACAGCACTCCCCAACCGCCCTGGGGAGTGAGACACCCAGG
>NW_010395193.1:4437-4649 GCF_000710305.1 Buceros rhinoceros silvestris
GCACCCGCTGCCCTCGTCCAGCCTCCCAGCTCCCCCACCACAGCATCCCCTCGGGGTCCCCGACCTCCCTCCCCAGCCCCCCGCGGGGACCCCTCTTGCCCTCACCACGGCGGCGGTGGTGAGCACGCAGGCGGTGGTGTAGGCCCGCGTCACGGCCGGCATGCCCAGGTACTCCTGGGCGAAGCCCTGGTACGCCATGGCGCACCGCGACA
>NW_010395194.1:0-796 GCF_000710305.1 Buceros rhinoceros silvestris
ACACGGGAGCTACCGTGCATGAACGTCCATCTGCTTGATGACCATATGAGGCCACAGCTGCATGTCGCCTCTCGAAAGCCCGTGTGCACGTAGGCACCCCTCAGCGAGACATGCTCGTGCACCAGCGAACTCTCGCTTGGCCACCACGGGCCCTCCACCACCCCACGCTGGCCTTCCTCCTCCTCCTCCTCCTCACTGAAGTGCAGAATTTCAACACACAATCACATATTGTTACTAGGCAAAAACACACGCCCCCGCGACATACACAAATCTGCCAGCTCTTTCTTATCCCCCAACACAAGTTTTACTTCAAGCTTTGCCTCCAGCGTGGAAAACAAACCCAACAACCCACAACAGCAACAATCAGCAACACGGGTTTGCCAGGGAGCACTTCTGCCTGTATCAGAGCCCCGTGACTACCCCAGCAAAGCTGGATAAAAGCACTGCCCAGCTTCACTGGGACTCCCCAAGCCTGCTGATCAGCCTCTACATTTGCATCAAGACATGCAAGACAAACACACTCAACAACGGGAGACGACACCAGGGCAAAAGGGGTGAACAAGAACCAAAGCAGCCAGCCCAACCCCCTTAGGAATTCCCTTCCTCTTACCTTGCACGATGAGATGGACACGTGATGTCTTGGGGTGATTGTCTGTCTGCACGGAGCAGGTGTAGGGGCCCTCATCGTACACGTCCACATCTTGGATCTGGATGCTGTACTGGGTTTTGGTGTTGGCCAAGAGCACCACCCGAGGGTCCAAGCACCATTTGTCATTGCCAGCATAGAGGATGCTGC
>NW_010395194.1:894-11748 GCF_000710305.1 Buceros rhinoceros silvestris
TAGTGCCGGCAGTGGGGGGGCTGCTGCGGTTCCGCCAGGCCCCTCGGGTGACTCGGTTGTCCACAGAGCACCTGCGGAGAGGTAGAGAGGTGAGCCATTGGCGCGCTGCTCTTGGGAGCTCTGCCCTCCCTTCCCCAGCCCCTCCCGGTCCTCCCGGCACTGTTTTAGCTCTGGTGCCAGCAGCAGTTTCAGAGACCGGAGTCAAAAGCACAATTCTTCGGGGGGATGCAGGTTGCTCCTCCTGCCCAAACCCATCGCTTGCCAGTCTCCCTGCAGCCAGGCAAAGAAATGCGAAGAAGTGCTGGGAAAGCAGCTTGTGCTGCTTCATAAGGGACTGAGGAAAATTTATCTCAGGAGAAAGCCAGCTCTGACACACCTCTAAAGAGAGTCCTTCAGCTTCCTGCCATTTGTTCCCTCTGCCAGCTCTTCCTTCGCCACCCTTCCCCTGCACTGCTGCATCTTACTGCACCTTACACCAGGTAAGCATTTCACTTATCGAGCGATATTTTGAAGGTAGAAATTTTCTATACCCATCCTGATTAAGAAACTGAGCCCCACCAGAAGACCACACAGGGCAAACCTAGTACAGACTTTGCTCCTAAAGGACATTATTTTCCTGTCCATTAGTGGGGGCCAGTCTTGCTCCTCCCACAGGACTTCGCCAGCCCTGCAAGCCTCCCTCTCCACGTCCCCAAGCAAAGTTTGCATCCTCCATTTCCACATCTCCAGATGAGCGATGAGCAGGGGGCCTGGAGGCTGCCTGCTGTCCCAGCCCTTTCCTAGGCAGCGGAGTCCTGCAGCCCCCCAGGCCAGCTAAAATCCTGCTTCTCTCCGAGCAAGGTTGGGATTACGGAGCCATTAGGACGCTGCTCTGCTGGATGCTGGCGACAGGGATAATGTCCCTGCATAAAACCACTCAGCCTCAGAGCCACTGTTTATATTCTCCCCAATCTACTCCATTACTTGTGCAGTGGCTGGGATGCAAATTAACTTCGGAAGCACCGACCGAGAGCACGCAGCCTCCGGGAGGTCTCACACGGGGTAACCTCAACGAATGCAAAGGGCTTAATGGGCTGTACGCGCTGGACTGCGGTGGTGGGGCAGTTAGTGGCGAGGATGAATAGATCTGTGGCGTGGGGACTCACCCTGACGCTGCAGGGACTGTGTCCTTCCTCAGGGTGAGCTGTCTCCTTACCGGTGGGCGACTTCTCTTCCCGTGTCCACTGATGATGCCGGCAAAGACACAGGTACCTGGCTGGGGATCTCATCTCATCTCGCCTCTTTTTGGAGGCATCGGTTTGGCCCCGGTGATTACGGGAAAAGCCTAAATAACCCAGTCAGCCTCAGCACACTACAAATGGAGGTTAGGGATGATAGATCCCCGCGAGGTGACATGCTCATGGCAAGACGGGTGGTCTGCGGGCCAGGACTCCTCCGCTGATTTCCTAGGCAAGTTCCCAAGCTACTGCACCTCCCGCTCTGGTGTGAAAAACATCCAATAAATTAAACAATTTCACTGCTGTTCCATAATGATATTACGATAATAATAAATTAAATGTGAGCTGGTTTTTATTATCCACATTAAAAAAAGCCGTAGATTCAGCCTGGGCTGAACACCAAGAACTCGGCTCTTGCTCTCAGCTGCATTACAACTCCAGCAAAACCAGAGAGGTGAGTAGCTCGAGCTGAACAAAACTTGAGATTTCTTCCCAGAGGGTGGTTTTAGTACAATGTGTACTCGGAAACTCAACTCCGCTGGTAGCTTCAACACGTGGGGTGGAATAAAATGCAGGTGGCTATTTGGTGCTTGGCTCTGTCTGCCCATCGCCATGCCGTGAAACAGGCTCCAGCGGCTGCAGCGAGCAGCACTTCTGCCTGAGCCCAGGGGTGTCCACCCTCACTGCCAAAGCCGTATTGCGGAGAAGGACGGGGTGGTAAGAAGCCAGATGCCGCTCCAATTCCTGAGACCTGGGACCAGTCCCTTCTGCAGTCTGCTTATCCCGGAGGACCTGTACGCAGGGTGAACTAAATACATGTATTTCCTCTCTCCTCCTCCTCACCATTTTTTTGGTGAAATGCATCAGCTTGGAGATCCCTGGATAATAATGGAGCCAGACAGTGTGCAATCCAAGCATTCCCTCTATCATATGGGCATTTAAGTGCTTTTGAAAAGCAGCAGGGCTCAGGTAACGCATGAGGCAACAGTGAAGTAAGTGCTTTCGCCCTTCACAGCGCCCGGTCACGATCTCTTCTTATCACTCAGACACGCTTTTCTGTCCCTGGGATCAGCAAGCTTGAGGTTGTTATTTTATTTTCCTCCACGCCTCTTAAAGCCCGAGCCAACATATATATAACGAAGGGCAGAAACAGCTCCTGGGAAAGACATGCTTTGACCTCTGGATACGGTGGGTCCTTTGGGGGACTGCGGGTCCCATTCCTGCCCGAGCTCCTGCCAGCCACCGTGCCAAGCCCCGCTCCTCCTCGCACAAGCACTGGTCGGGGTCCTTGTGGCCAAGGCTCGCTGCAGCGAGCCGATGCTCTTCCAGCCCCTCCATCTGCTCCCCCTTCCCTCCTCCAGCAGCCCCTCTCTCCTGCAGCCCGGCAGAAGCAGGGATGGGAAGCCCTCCTCTCCCGCACGCAGGCAGCCGAGCGGAAAGGCTTTGGCTTTGGCCGGGGAGCGGGGCCGCAAGGACAGCAGCCCCTCTCTCCTGCAGCCCGGCAGAAGCAGGGATGGGAAGCCCTCCTCTCCCGCACGCAGGCAGCCGAGCGGAAAGCCTTTGGCTTTGGCCGGGAAGCCGGGCTCCAAGCACAGGTGGAGAGCAAAGCCACCGCCGAGCCTGCAGCCTCCCCCCTTCTCACCCCGCTCCTGGTGAGGTGCAAAGCCCCGAGACGCTTCCTCCACCTCGCTGGAGGCTCTTGCCCCGGGATGTGCAAGGGAGGGAGGGGACAGAGGAGTCCCCGGGGTGCCAAAGAACAGTGCTTGCCTCCAAAAAGAAGTAAAAAAAACCCAAGCACAGATGAAGTAATTTTGTCTCTCACGATCCTGAATCCTTGTTACGCTCCTGCTCAGGAGGCAGGGCCTTCTCCTGCAGGAAGGTGACAAACTGCCGTCTGTCGGCACAGGAAGATGCTGCTGCTCCCTCCCTCTGCTGTTTCTTCCCCTTTACACCCAGAGGTCCAAGCCTCAGGGTTTCTCCTCCGGGAGGTGGAAACGCTGCTGACAACACCACTGCTGCGTCATCCCGGGGGTGGGTAGGGATGGTTTGCAGAGAGATGTAGCTCTTCACACTGCACCAGACCCTCTGCTCCCTGCTGCCACCAAGGGCACCTCAAAACACGCACAAGCAACAGAGTTTGGGCATTTTAAGGCAGTTGCATGTGCCAACCAAAGGTGAGGGCTGATGACAATGCCAACAAAACCGCTGGCAGGGACAAAACAGGCCTGGCCAGAGGGGAGCAGGCTGCTTTGTAGACACAGACGTGCTCCCAGAGAGCCCATGTCCAAACTGCAGCCACCACAATCGAGTATCAGGAATAAACGAGCACCAGGGTGCCAAAGCCGAGCGCCCTGACCACTGATCCCAGCCGCGCTCCACAGAGCCCCCGGCACCTCCCTGCAGCTTTGGCGCAGACACAGATGGCACACGCCGGCAACGACATGCCCTCCTGAATTTCTCTCTTTGTTTTCGCGAGTTTGCACACAGAAAATGATGGGAGAGGAGGTGGCCCAGCAGTGGGGGGAAGGAGGTTTTTAATTACTGAAGTGTAGTAATTGGCACACAACACTTTTTTGTTGCCTCTTATGCAGATCGCTGGTGTTCCAGAGGGCTGGGCTGGAGAGCACAGATTGCTTCAACCCAGCAGGACACACAAGAAATGAATAATGTTAATTAGAACTGAAAAGAGCTCAGCGAAATTACCAACCTGATTGCTGTGTTCCTTGCGATTACCAGGGTACGAGCTCCATTGTGGGGAGGCAGGGGCATGGCTAAGCCTGGCTCACCCCACCCAGCTTGGTGGCCCAACCTGCGGCCGGGACCAGCTGACCCTCTCCCCAGGCTCGCTTCTCCTTTCACCACCACCTAATTCTCTCTGGGTGCCCACCCGAGACAAACCACCTTCCAAATCCAGACAGTCAGCTGGACTTGCACACGTGTTGCCCCACAGCACCAACCCACTACCAAGCATCTCCCTAGATGGCTTTTCTTTTCCTTCCCAGTCTAAAACAGCAACTCCCAGACACCTCTGGATTTTGAAGCAAACCCTTCCACCCCAGCAGCGTTCTGTCTCTGCTACCAGGTAGACCACACTGCAAATCAGGAACTGCCTTGTGATTTAGTTTAGAACCGGACACAAAAGCCTCCCACTGCAGCTGGGCCAGGAGACAGGCTGCTCCGGCCCTGCCTTGTCCCCAGCATCTCACATCCCAGGCAGCACCTTCCAGCCTCTGCACCGCCAGACACACTATAAATGATCAACTAAACTAGACCGTTGCCGGAGGCAGGAGCTCCACATCTCAGATTTATTTCTGTGATTACCACATTTTATTGTTATTTATTAGGATTAATTAAAGGCCGAGCTGTGAACAACTCAATCCCGTTCAGGCGCAGTCCCACCGCTCTCACAGGCTTTCCTCTGATGTTTGTGCTCTGGCGGCAATAGAAGTTTGGCCATTAATTCCCGTGCGAAGGGAAAGCCGGGGTCAGATTGTCACATGCTCCTTGGGACACGTGCTGGTCACGCTCCTGTAAGGCTGGGATGCACACACCACGGACAGCCCGAGGTGTGGTCATCACAGGCAGTCTAGAAGCTTTTTCACTAATTAAATTGTATATATAATGATGCCAAAGCCCTCGTTGCCACAACCCAGTCTGGTTTCCCTCACGATACTCTTTGCAGCATTGGGTTAAGTCGTGCATTAGCAATTTCTACCAGTCCAGCCCTTCCTCAGCAGGATTTACAGCATCTGCTCACTTTCCGTGCGCACTCAGGCTGCGTACGCGTGCACACACGAAATCACTGCAGCACCGTCTGCTCGTACACGCACCGACACGCAACACTGCCCGGCACACCGAGCACCAGCCCGGCAGAAAGGGCTCTTTGGCAGGTGGCGTGCACGCAATGCACTGGCAAATGGCGTGTAATAACCCTGCAAGAGCCCTCTGCAAGCAGGGCAGCAGCGGGGACACCCATCTCAAGCCATCGAGTTGGGTGACTAGGCTCAACGTGCAAACCTGTGCAGGTCACAGGCTCCGTGCAGGCAACATTCTCAGTGGCTCATGGACTACTCAATTAAAATGGTCCATGGGTTTGGTCCTGGCTTGCTGAAACCCCTGAATGCTCGATCAAGTGGCTTAAGGCTCGTGCCTGCTGGGGTCTGCGTGTCTGTGTGGTCGCCATGGCGGCAGGGTTCTAGGCATGCCCATCTTCACCTGCACCCACCCCAGCCATGGGGGTGACACCACCAAAGACGCAGCCCAGGACAGCTGTCAGGACCGAAAACCTGCTTCCCTGCACAGGGAGCCTGCTGCCCGCAGGCAGAAGCTGACCGAATGATTAACTTGGCAGCAGGGTCCGGCAGAAAAGGAGGGCCCCGCTGGGGCTGGCGCCTACCCCCCTGCAGCAGCAAGGGCATCTCCAAAGGCTGCAGGATGAGGAGGTGCCCTCAGACCAGCTCCTGCCCTGGTGCCTCTTCAAAATCACGCTGAGCTGCTCAAAAGCAGTGCTTAGAAGCAGAAAAGAAAAACCCTTTGTGCTCCCCCTTCTTTTTCCCTGCCCAGACAGAGTTTCCACTCGGTTGCTGGAGAGGGAGTCGAGGCTTTGGACTGGGAGGTCCTGCCTTTCCCACCAGCTCATGCAGCAACCTGCAGCGAGTTCCTCGCCAGTCCCTGCCCTTCCTGTCTGCCCTCTGCTTGACTTTAAAGACATTTGGCACCTCCCTGCAAGGGAGGGCCAGTTAATGCATGTTTGTAAAGTACCTGATCTCCTTAACTGGAAGTTTATACATGTAAATGATTCACACTAATTACATTAATAATAATATACCGGGCTCGGAAAGATCTGCCTTGGTTCCTTGCCCGGGATTCTCAGAGCTGCAAACAACTCCCAGTATGCTGCCTTAGACGAGCTCATTGGCAAATGCCAAAGAAACAGGAGGCAACCGGTCCGGGGAGGAAGGAAGAGCTGCGAAAAGCACCGGAGCTCTGCTGACCGAGCAGACGGCAGGGTACGGAGCAGCCACGAGCACCTCTGCGTGCAGCCACCAGCCCGCCGGTCCTGGGAGACTCCTGCACCAGCACCCGGGACTGGTGCAAAGCAGGCAGGGTGCGATGTAGCAGGCAGGGATGGCTTGTCTGGAAAAGTCTTTATCTCTCTGCAATGCAGCAGTGCACGAGCACCTTTCCAAGTCCCCTGCTCCCGTGCTCGGCTCATCCAGCCTTTCTATTCATCCTCCTATTGTCTCTGTTAACAACAGGGCTCTGCACATCTATAGCATCTTCCATCTCAGCATCTCCGAGCGTGCCACAAAACATCAATGAGGGCAGCTGCTCGGAGACCGCACGTCGAGGAAACACATCCCCAACCTGGGCTCCCACCCCTGCGCTGACCCTGTGGAGCGGCACCGGTGCGTGCTCCTGGTCCATCTGCTTGGGTGTCCTCCAAAAGCGCTAATGGCACTGGGGAACAGGGGTGATGCCAGCACCAAACTGCTGCCTGCAGGCAGCTGTGCAGGGACACGGCCAGTTTACTAATGAAACGCCACCCTGCCGGGGAGCTCCTGTAGTGCCGGGACCCTGCGCCGAGCTTGAGGGACATTTTGTTCCTCTTGTTTTTCTCCTTTTTCCCATTCCCTCAGCCCAAGTAATTGCTCAGGGGGCTCTTCGATTCCAGCAGGCACATGGCCCTGTACGAAAGCCACCCCTTCCCGGCAGTCTTCCAGGGTTGCCTACGGAAGGGTCCTCCCTGCTGCAGGGAGGGCACCACGCCAGACCAGGTCCGGCCTCTGGCAGCTGCCTGCAAACGTCTCGAGAGGCTTCAAAAGGAGGTGTGGGAAATGCCACAAGAAGAAAATAACTTTGTAATGATCTCATCCTCTCCCCCCAAGTGTTCCAAGAGCAGTTTAAACCCTGTAAAATACAGTCTCCTCATCTGAGGAGGTGCGGAAAAGACAACTCCTCTCTCTGCCTCCAAAACCCTAGTGAGATCTCTCCTTGCCTCGCACTGTTGTCCAGAAAAACGCCCCTTTGCCATTTACAAGCTCTGGGTTGAGCCGCTCAAGTCACTGCAACTCCCCAGCCTTCTCAGCCCTGCCCAGCAGCTCCCGCTCTCCTCCTCCAGCCCACTGGGGAAGTTCCTGCAGGCTGCACTTCCAGCATTAGCACCGATCCCCAGCGCTGAACTTGCTCAATTATGAGCTGTGCCCCCGGAATAAATCCTGGCTCTGCTTTGCACAGTTGACACTAATGGCTCACGAATAAAGCGGTGCCATCCACCCCAACGGTCTGCAAAGGAGCGCGTTTAACTAAGCACACAGGAGAGGGACTGCTGAGCTTAACTGCACTGAAAATGTATTCGAAAGGAAGCGATGCACTTAACTTATTACAAGTGGGAAATTATCACTGAAGTGGCTTTTCCTTAGAAGTTGAGGCACAAAACAGGAACGGTGAGGGGTGAGCGCTCTCTGCCAGGGTTGTGGAGAGAGAGCGAGGAGCGAGCTGGAGTTAGCTGCTGAAGGACGCTGTGGGTCAGGAGACAGCGGGACAGAGTAGGGGGCAAGTGGGAGTAAGGAGTGCTGCCAGGGGAGAGCTGAAGGGCACTGATGAGGATAACACAGGGAGATCAGCCCCGAGAAGAGCACAAGATCGAGCATCAGGTTTTCAAAGTACTGACAGAGCTGCCCAGTAGCCCTGGACACTGTGACACTGGGCTGTGATGGGAGGGAGCTTGCACTGGTACTGAGTGCAGCTGACCAGCTGGGTCTACCTGAAGCAAAGACATTCTGCTACTCACAATCTGTGTATCTGTAGTCTGAGAATAATTGCAGGTTACCGCGTCACCTTCCTACACCAGTTCTGCCTCACGCTCCTAATTGCAATTTCACCGCAACGCCCAAAGCTCTGGCAGATGGGCAGAGATGGACAGAGAGAGGACAATGAGCAAAGCCTTGCAATGAAAATAGAGGCGGCCCAGGCAACACGAGGCTGCATGGGAGGAGCAGGGCACCCCACGCCTTTGAAGGTGAAGCCCTAAGCCTTGCAGCACCCTCAGGGTCCCAGGGTGAAGGGGAGACAACCTGTCCCTGTGGCAGAAGAAGCAGCTTCCCCACCCAAGGTCACAAGCAGCTGAGATAAAAAAAGAACCTCTGCCTCTTGCTCCAACATCTACCTCCTCACGGAAACCAGCACCCTAGCAAGCACCTACACAGCTTCTTACAGACACTCAGAGCCCACCTCGTAGCCAGATCTTCCCCCATCACGTACCCAGAAGGCTGGCTGCCACATGAGCAAAGTTTGTGTACCCTGTGTCACGACTGTGATGGGGACTTGTCCCTGAGAGAAGACACCAAAGGGGCACTGCACACAGCAAGGAACTTGGGAAAACAGAGGAGGGGAAGGGGAGGGACAGGAGGGATGTCAAGGAAGGAAATGTGACGGAGCCAAAAGCAATGGGACCTTCGCCAGCCATGCCACTTGGACCACTACCCTCTGCTCATTTATAAAATGGCACTAATGAGACTGAAAACAGGACAGGGAGGGAGGGAAAGGACCCTTCCCAGTACAGACCCCCCTTTTTCTCCCCTCTCCCCTTGAGGACATCATCCTTAAAATATATTTCATTTCACAGCTGCATTATGGTACCACAAAATCCTGCGAATCCAATTTAAGAACAGATTACCTCCTCACTTACTTCATTTGAAGCAATTACATGTTAATTTTCATTGAGACCAGCCTAATGCATACCAATCTGATGCTGCAATCTCATTTGAATACTTGAGGGAACGCTAGTTGGGCTCTGGGCTCTGGAGGCTCATATTTAAAGGGCCACTTCACATTTCCTTTCCCTTTTCCCCCAGTTATTTATGCTTTCGTCGCACTTGTGGTGCTCCCTCCCTTCCCCACGTTCCCAACAGCTGGTGCCACTCATGAGACCAACTGAAAAGGCCAACCAAGATTTGCAGCAAACCCTGCAGAACGCTGCTGTGCTCTTCACCAGCCTAGTTCCCAAGGCAGGACCTTCTCCAGGCCAAAATTCAACATCACCAGAGTCTTCCTGCATCAAGTAAATAACCTTCGAGAGTCAAAGTCACTGGTAAACACGTGCTGGTACTGCATATCTCAGCAAAGCAACTCCTCCTCCTCCCAGGCCAAGAACAGCCTCCACCAGGTTTTCTAGCTGATGGTTATCTTCTGCTCGCTCACGCTCACTTAAATCTTCCTATCTAGCCAGGCCCACGGTATCGATCGGTGTCTCGGACACCAAGCTTTGAGTAATTAATAATGCCATGAGAGTGTGGATTCAGCCTGGTCGCGCCGTGGAGGCACACCGCCTCTGTCTCGTTGTACACGTTTCGGTGATAAGCATTCATGTTGGAGGCTGCACCTTAATTAGATTTTTCAGATTGCAAAGGGCCCTGAGACACTTGTGCAGACACCATATAAATGTATATTGCATTGTACTGTAATTAATCCAAGGTGACGCAGAGGCAGACGGAGCAGGAGCGAGGAACCGATTCACGGCGAGACAGCCAGAGCCCCAAGACTTCAGCACGTCGCGGGGCACAAGCCCACCCTGCAGCCCAAGCTCCGTCAGCTGCACGCCAACAAAGCTCCCTCTTTGTGCCACCCACCGAGTGCTGGACTAACACCAGAGACACCTGGGACAACAGGTTACTAGGATGAGCATCTCAGAAGCAAAAGGTTTCCTGGTGCCTCCTCACCAGGCAAGGGTGCCCACCGTGAAACGGACACCCCTCCCTCCACACAAGCTGTTTAGCAGCCAGGAAGGCAATGAAAAGCAATAAAGACAAGCAGAGATTAATTGCAGCTCCTCCTCCTCAAAGGAAATAATCGATCGCATCGGGCAGTTGTCTCTGCTGAAAGCACTCGGATGTCGTAGGGGGATGTGACGGGATGAGGTTGGTGAGATAGTTTTGCTGGAGAAAACCTTTGGGGAAGGTGTTTGCGCTGAGGATAACTCAGGAAAGGTGCAGAAGCCAGTGAGGTGACAGAGGAAAAACTACTGTCTGAAACATCACTCAACCTCCCCAAAGCTGTCTGCGCCCCAGCAAGTCACCTGCCTAGAGCCGGAGAGAGCTTTGCCATGCTTGGAGCTGTGGGATTTAGCACGGGTCCTGTATTTCCCGATTGTTATGAGTTCCCCTAGAAAACAGAGATGAAAAATCCAGCCTTGGACAGAGTGGGGCTGGTCTCTGCACCCATGGGTATTTTGAGATGCTCTGCTGACCTTGGACACACGCAAACCTGGAGGTGAGCTCGCTTTGTACAGGACCGGCTCACTGTGACACTGCTCCCTTTGTACCGGGCCAGCCGAGGGGTTTCACACGCATTGGGGAACTGCCTTTACTACAGGTAATGCAATACAACTGCTGCCGCTCGACTGCCACAGCCTTTGCTTCCAGGAAGGCAGCTGCAAATCTACGCAAATGGCAACCTGAAGCTCTGACACTGCCACCAGCACAGCGGACCCTTTATGCACAGCTGCTGGGCTAGGTGAGACCCCTGGGGAACATCCTGGCTGCTCCCAGCCCCACACTGTCCAAGGGGTCCCACCACGGGCCAAGCTGCTGCTGCCGCAGCTCCGCCGCATCACAAGGATGAACACACAGTGGTTTCC
>NW_010395194.1:11846-12918 GCF_000710305.1 Buceros rhinoceros silvestris
TGCTGCTGCCGCAGCTCCGCAGCATCACAAGGATGAACACACAGTGTTTTCCACACCGTGCTTCCAGGCTGGGTGGGAAACTAGAGGTCACCTCATGCTGGCTCACACTGTCCAGCCCCACGTGCCAAATGGCAGTGGCCATCACAAGCCATGAAGGCGCTGACACCCCACAGCTCTGCTGTCCTACCCCAGTAGCATCCCTTCCTAAGGCATTCGCCACGGTTTTTTCCCCATCACGCTTGCTTCCCAAAAGCTCCTCTGCAGCAAGCACAGGAGATGCCTCTGCTGGCAGACATGGATGCAGATGCCAAGGTGACACAAGGACACAGCAGATGCTGGCAACACCAGCCCCTGCCTTCTTACACTGTGATCCCCACCACCCATGATCGGCAGCACCCTCTGCTTCCCATACCCGATCACAGGCCGCATTTGGCAGGTGGAGAAGCACCAGCTCCAGCTAAAACAACAGGGCTGCGGGGGCTCGGGGACAGGCTTTCAAAGTGCCGGGAGAGACTCTGGTTTCCCCTTTCCCACTGAACCAAACTCAGTCCCTTTGAAAACACATCCTTTATAGTTTTCCATTTTGATGACACATCTGTAAGAATATATGGTGGGGTTTTTTTCTTCTCCTCACCCTCTTCTTTTTAAAAGGAGATGTCACACTTTGAACTCTAATTTTTATTTATTTTCTTTTCCTAGAAAAGGGCTGACTCCCCACTGAGCACGGAAGGAGAAAGAGAAAGGGGGGCAAGGAGGAAACCTTCAAAAAGTGCCCAGATTTAATTTTTTATCAGAGGAACAGAATGAGAAATTTGTTGATGATCAAACAGATTCAAGTACCTTAAAAGAAAGGCACCATCAGTAACTGGAAACTCGTTAAGGAATTACATGAAAGACACAGGAGATGCTCAAGAAGCAGAAAAGATGCTGTAACCAAGTGGAAAGCCAAAGCCATCAGTCCCAAACCACTGGAGCAGGGAGAAGCAGTAGCTGAAGTGTTTGCTCTGTAAAAGCAGCAGGCGATGGGATAGCGGTGGTTTGCGGAGGTGCTGAGCTGGCTTCGGCACCGCCG
>NW_010395194.1:13027-18731 GCF_000710305.1 Buceros rhinoceros silvestris
GGATAGCGGTGGTTTGCGGAGATGCTGAGCTGGCTCAGCACCAGCAGCTGCCTCAGGGAGCCCGGCGCCTCCAAAAGCAGCCCCAGCAGGCTTTTTACCTGCTCCCTTCCCTGCACAGCTAAAACAAGTGTAGGCAGGCAAATAAAGGGCTGCACTGCTTTGAAAAACGGCACCCCGGGGGCCTTTGTGTTTTCCTTTTCCTCCTCGGCACCTTCCAGCTCGAGTGTGCTCAGTTTATAAATCCAAAGAGGGTGGGATTGGTTTGTTGATTGGTTTTTTTTTTCCTCTTTGCTTTGTTTTTAATCCACTGGCAGTGCTTGGCAACTTGGGCTGCCATCTGAAAAGCCAGCAGAGCTCTTTGCAGGCTGGGCAACGGGATGTGGGACAGAGCGAGTTAGGGAGGGGAAGAGCAAGAACAAGAGGAGGAGGAGGAGGAGAGACCACAGCGGCACCGAGAGAGCAGAGTCAGGGGTAGCTGGGGCTTGAGAGGTGGAGACCAATCCATCCTCAACCCCAAACGCACCTTGCCAAGGCCTTCCTTGCCGAAGCCTTTATGGGGCCAGGTCCTAGTGCTTCCCAAGCCGTGACCCGCCCGGCGTAGCTCGGAAATCTTTTAAATAGGAAAACAGAGCCGCCGCTTGCTTTCATGTGGAGTCGGTGGCGAGCAAAGCCCAAGGGTTGCGTTAGATTAGCAGTCAGCTCCTCCGAAGGCATGGAAACTTTGATTGTTTAATATGTATGCACCGTGTCAGGGCGAACGGGTCTCCAAACCCCAGTTAATGTTTTATTAGGGCAACTCTGGCTTTCGTGCCCAAGCCTTGCTCCTTTTAGACTCCAGGGATCTTGTCATTATTGGAGAGACACTGCTCATCATCTCCCTGTCTCCCAAGAAGGGCCGTGCAGCTCCTGCTTCGCTTTTCCCTCGCATCACACTTAAGGCACGTTAGAACCCAGCAGCCTGAACGATGGCACCGGCACCCCAAAACCAGCCCCTGCCTTCCTCAAAGCACCTGCTCCTCTTGCACCTTGCAGGGAGACCCAATGCATGGGCACAGATATCAACACCGAGCAAGGCTCTGCTCTTCCTCCATCAACACCAAAGCAGCCACCACAACTGCCTGGAGCTTCCAACCCTGCTAGGACGGGGCAGAGCTGGCCACCCGCTGCGGGAACCCCCCAGGCAGAAATCTCTCTGGAGCTGTCTGAGGCATTGCACAAACGAACCCCGACCTCCCTGAGTGCAGAAGCAGGAGTGGAATATCTCAAGTGTTATCAGAGGCACCGTATGATTCTTTTTTTTTTCCATTTGGAAATGAGTTATTCCCAAAGCAATTATTTGTTGTTGAAAATGTCATCTTTGTCGGAAATTTCAAGGGAAAAAAAAAAAAAGAATCGTAGGTTCCCCCACACACCCCCGCCCCTCTCCATTCAAACTGTCATCTTTGTCGGAAATTTCAAGGGAAAAAAAAAAAAAAGAATCGTAGGTTCCCCCACACACCCCCGCCACTCTCCATTCAAACTGAATATAACGCCACTCGTCACTGGATTTCCAGCTCCCAGAGAGCTGCATTTCAGATTAGGAAACAGTGCATGAAGAAAGAACGGGGCCAGATACCATCTCGGCATACAAGGACTCCTATTCAAAGGACACTGGGCCAGGATCATAAATGAGTGCACACAGCCACATCCCTGCTTACGTCTGTGCCTCGAGAAGCCCTACAAGAGCCGTTTAGGGGGAGAAATTACACCCCTGGTGTCCAATTAAAGTGGTTCCCATTTATTGTTTTCCGTTTCTAAAAAATATTTACATCCAAAACAGGCAAGAGAAGCCTAGTGCCAAGAAAATAGGGGATTTTTATAGAGCTTGTTTCTGCAAGAAATTACCAAGACAACAAGTCACTAAGTTCCGAGAAAGGATTTGACATTTTCCTGATTAAAAATAGCACCTGAAGTGTCATCGCTTGGATAACACCTTATGGGCAAGTGCTACTGAAGCAACCGGAGGATGAAAACCTTCCCACGGCCCGGCGAAACTTGCCCATGGGATCCCACCGAGGACGCCTCATTGTCTGCCCTTTGTTATGGGACTTCACACTAATTTCACAGCACTCTATTGGTTTTGTCCCTACTAAGTTTGACAGGAGGTTGGGGTTTTTTTTGGTGTCATAAAGGAAATGCCAAAGGCTGGCAATCGCCTGGCTTCGAGGCATCATCGGCCGCTTGTGTGGCGAGATCTGCCTGTAAACCCACGCTCCCGTGATCCAACCAATGGCTGCACCGTGCTGCCCCTGCTGGATGTAGGAGTGAAAGGGATGGGTGCGGAGAGGTGCTGGGTAGGAAGGGACCGCCAGGTCCGGCATCCCAGAGATGCAGCTCTGGCAGTTTTACCATTCACTCTCTTAAAAGAAAAAAACCCAACAGCCAATAAAACCCTACCCCCATTAGACCTGCGCGCACGGTGTCACCCGTGACAAAAGGAGACCGAAGGCCAAATCGAAATACAGGGGAAAGCTTGGACAAGAATGACTGAATGAGGACACCAGCATTTTGTATAAACGTTATGATTGTGACAGCTTTCTGCATTTTCTACCTCCCGCAACAGAAAGCCCTGAGGTGTGTGGAGAAAGGCGGGTCATGAGGTGTTTCCAGCGCCACGATGACTACAGACTTCACAGGGAAAGCTGCTGCCGGTGGCATCGTGTGCAACCACCAGCACGGATGGGATCCGAGCTCTCCCCCAGGAATGAGCACCCATCTCCCACAGATGAGAGCGGGATACGGCCCAGCTGCATCTCTCCTCGCCAGGAGAGATCGCGTCTCTGCAAGCCATGCTGCTCTCTTCTTTCCCATGACTGCTAATTAACACTGACCCGTTCGGTGATAACGAGCCCCTGCCCGCACACACATGCCAAATCCCAGGCGTTGACCCAAGGCCAACGCTGCCTCCCGTGCCTTCGGATGCAAACAGGCAGGCAGATGGATGGAGAGGAGGAGGAGAAGCAGCGGCAACACTGACCATGCCGGGAGAGCCGGGGAAGGGAAGGGATGCACCTTCTGCTAAATGCTTTTGTGCACCGATCTGCTGCTCTCCGCAGCTCCTTTGGCGAGGCCAAGCTGCCCCGCGCCACAGCATTGCTGCCAGTGTGGAGCTTGACCCTATTTATCCAGATGGCCCAAATCTCCCAAGCGCTGAAGCTCCTGCAGTTTTCCAGGAAAATGCCCAGCGGTCTCATTACATCCAAGCCCTCCTCCTTCGCCCAGCCCAGCAAATCCACTCCTTCTGCCCTGGTCATCCCCAGAGTCTTTGCAGAGGGGGAGAGCAGCGACCGGCAGGGAAAGGAGGGCATTTCATCTATCGAGAGGTTTGCTTTCCTCCCCTGTTTTAAAACCTAGAATATAAATGTGTTTATTTATAAATCGAAATTCAAACTAATTATTAGCTGGAGGCTTTCAAGTAAAAATGTAGGTCATGCAATATTATGTGGGATAATAGCGGTTGTTTCAGCTTCAGGAAGCGCATAAGTAATGAAGACTCACCAGTGTCCAGCTTGGACAAGCAGCAGACACATCTACCTGGCAGGCCGTGAGCTCTGGCGCTGCTTTTTAACACAAAATTCACAAAATTTGGGACTCTTGCAATTTTTGTCCGCTGCCTTCAGCCCAACCACCCTCTCCTCTTGCACCTGAGGAGCGCTGGACCAGAGCCATGTGGTCCCCACCTCAGCAGCCAGCAAAGGGCTCAGTGCAGAGGGCTGCAGCATGTCACAGCACACCCAAACTCACCCCAAAGGACAAGCTCAACCTGACTATTACAACACGTAAAACTGATAATAACAAAAAAATTCAAACTGACAAGGATCGTGGAGACTTCAAAGACAGGAGCCCGGGGTGCACATTTTAAGCTACTCCTTAAAACAGAGGTGAAAGCCTGGTGAGACCTCCCTCTGTCTGCCCCTCAGCCATCAGGACCGACTGAACTCATCGCACAAAAGAAACACTCTTTGTGCCTTTCTAGTCTTGGGATGTGAAGAGCTGAGAGTCTTCACCAGTGCCAGGGCTTGTGGGCAGCAGAAATCAAAACCAGGGGAAGCAAAACGGGGAGTTTATGTGTAAGAAAACATTTGGCAGCAAGAAAATCGTTGTGCCAGCACCCAGTCAAAAGGAGCAGCATCAGGAGGTGACTTCTCCAAGCCAGCCCAGGTCCCTGAGACAGCTCATCACAAACAGAACCCACTTGTACTCAACTGTGATGAAGGCGAAACAGAGAAGCTGCCAATTAAAAACACTGAATGACTTTGAACAACAAAGGAATCTGTGGGCATTGTCTCATCGTGCCTATTCTGCATTACAAAAAAAGAAATGACAAAAAGAAAGAGGCTAAAAATAGGCTGTGTGCTGTGCTGCGAGCCAGATCCTCAGCCCAGGAAAGGCTCTGGCTTCGGGGAGTTACGTGGCTTTACCCATGCAGCCGTCATTGTTGCTAAGTTCTGATCTCTATTTAAACTTGAACAAGGTTTCCTTTTCCAGCAAAAATACAAGAATCCCCCCCCACACCCCATCTTGAAGCTCATCTCTTCTAAAGCAGCTCGCATGATGATGATCAAAAATAAGCCCTCCAAGCCTAAGCTCACTAACATTCATTTCTCTCCTGCTAATGCTGGACTTCTTACTGTTAATCCTTAAATATATCCTTAAATAAGAATGACAGTACCTGAAGCGCCTAACAACCCCGGATCACAAACAGAGCCAGCCTCTGCATTCCTAATTTAGCTTGCCACATGAGAGCTGACACTAATCCCAGATCCTGAGCCTCGGATATTTCCAACGTAAATGCCATCGCCTTGCTCACCTTGACATTACAGAGCAGCCTGAACTTCCCTTGTCCTCCTCAACTTCCATAACTGCTTGTTGATTTGTTGGGTTTTCTCCCCCCGTCTGGTACAAAAGCTGACCCACAGCAAACGCAGCAAGCGGTGAGACCTAGGCACCCAGCCTCCTATGCAGCCTAACTGCCAGTGAGAGCATTCGCTCCCAAAATACCAGGGACCTGGGTAAGTGGGTGCATTCGGGATACAGGAAAAGTGTTTGATATTTTGCAGGGGCTCCAGAAAGGAAAGAAAGCGAGACTTGACAAAGCAGAGCCCATCATTCCTCGCTGGATGTTAGTACTTCCCTCCCAAAAGGCAACGGGAAAACAAAGCCCACATGGAACCGCAGCTGTCTCCTGCAGAGCAGGCACCGAACCCAGCGACTACACCCAATCTTCACCACGAAAAGCAGAGCGGAGGAAGGGATTTCAGCCTGCTCTGCAAGCGAATTCCAGCACAGCTTTAACTCTACACCAGCTTCCGGGGCTTGCAGAGTAATTCCCTCCATCAGAGCAAAGCCTCATATGCTGCAGCTGCAAGCCGGCCACGAGCCAGAGACCAGAAATACCGCCGGAGCAACGAGAAGCAGCAGCAAGTGCCAACAATAAGCCAGGCACCAGCCCTAAACTTTATTGCAAGCCCCTGCGGCCCCAGCAGACATGCCGTGGGCCAGCTCCAAGCTGGTGAAGGGAAGGTGCCAAAGCCCATCACATCCTGACAAAGCCGTCAGCTGGCCGGGCTGCTGCAAGCACCCCGGGGCGGGCGGCTCTGTGCCATGGCTGGGGGATGGGCAGCGTCCCCCCACAAAGCTTCGGCTGTCGAGGAGCCACAGCAGG
>NW_010395194.1:18814-25167 GCF_000710305.1 Buceros rhinoceros silvestris
AATGAGGAGTCAGAGCAAGCGCTTTGCTCTGGTCTCCTGCAAACTAGCATTGTGTGAGCTCCGGGCACCCCAGAGCCGAGCGGAATGCCGGGCTGTTGAGGTCCCAAGTGGCTCCACTGTGCTCAGCAGCGGTGAGCAGCCGGAGCTTCAATGCATCGACCTGCGTAGGCCACGAGCACCTGTAACTGCAGGATGGGCTGGGGGTCTACCAGAGGTTTCAGGAGCTTGAGCACCCTGATCCCCTCCACAAGGCATGTCTGTGGGGTGCAGGGAGCACCCCACATGGGTGCAGGCAGGCAGCACGCTGCCTTCAACGCAGTCCCCACCAGCTGCTCGCCCAATGCCAGTCTGCAGGAGCATGTCTTGAATGGCCAAACAAGGCTTGGTGTTGCTTTGTCTGAAAGCCAGGCACCAGCACTCCTCGCTTGGATTTCCATCCTGCGGCAGAACAGGAGAGGTGATGCCTGCCCAGCTCCCGGGAACCTGGAAAGGCTGTTACTCATACGGTGCTTGCCACAAAGCATGAGGTCTTCCTGCATGGAAACGCTCTCGGATTTAGAGACAGCTGAGTGCCCCCGAGGCTTACACCTCTGCAGGACAGGGCAGCCACGCTCTGAAGGTCAAGTGGCGCGACAGAGGAGAGACGCAGGTTTCCAGGATTGATCCCTATCACCACTGAGATAAGCAGCAAACGCGGTCTGGGAGCAGGTTCAGCTTTCAGGCTTTTGTTCAAGAGCTGGGATTTTGCTTTGGGCCCATCCTTAGCCAACAGTGGAGTGGAACAAAATCACTAGAAGAAAGCATTTGGCGTCTCTGTTTCTCTGGACAAGGTCTGCTTCTCCCCGCTCACACTCCAGCGGCTTAAGAAAACACCACCGTGCTCCTCCTGTGTACCGGATCACGCACACAAATGGGAGCTGGCAAACACCTGCACTGCTCACCGGCAACTGCTGCCGGAGGAAGGAGGCTCAGCGCCAAGCACGCCTGCGCTATATACAATTTACATCCCACTTAAAGACTTAGACAAGGAAATAAGGGGACCGTGCTGCATTTGCCTTCTGCTGGACCCGCTTTCATCCTCGATGGAGCATGCGGAGCTTTGTTCCAGGCAATAACACACGAGGGTATCTCTCAGCACTGCCAAACCTTTCAATGTGACCAAGTATTTTGTAACCTCTCTTATTTTCCTTGTAAGCCCCAGCTCTCAGTCGTATGCGGAATACAAGAACCTTGGCTTTCATTAAGGAAAAGAAACCCTTCACACTCCTCCCTCTTCCCCTTCCAAAAAAAAAAAAAAGGGAAAAAACTCAAAAAAAACCCAAATCAAAGAAAAAAGACCCAGGAGCCACCAGAGCAACAATGAAATCCTTCAGAAACCACCTCCACTCTTCAGACAGGTTTTAAAGGGGAGGCTCCAGGTTTGGCATCGGTGAGCTCCACCATGCCTCTTCTGCACCACGCAGCAGCCCCTAGGAACAACTCTCAGGGTCCTGCCAGCCTTTAGTCTGTCTCAGCAGGCACAAGAAACAACTACAAATGGAATAACGATATCGAAAAAGGGGCCGCGAGGAGATGCTGTAATGCAGAGAAGGCCTGAGATACTGGCGAAGGCTTTTAAGAGCCATCCATGCTAATTACGGTGTTAAAAATCTGTCAGTCAAAGGGCTGGATATTAAATGGAATTGGCTTGAGATGACAGGGCTGAACTGGATTTCAAAAAATTATTTATTAAAATGCACTGGATACAAATTAATGTTCTCAGTTCAAAATGCATTATTGTCTCCCTGGCTTTGATCTGCGGAGCGCTTTGAGCGATGAATGGGAAAGGTTGTCAAATTCCCCTCTGCGCTCGCTCCGAGCGACTCCCCGAAACGCCGCGTGGCAATTTCCTCCAGCAGCACCTCTCATCACAGCCCCGGGAAGGAGCCGGCTCTCCCCCGGCTGACGGCGAGTGGCTGCTTGGTCTGCACGCACAGAAAATAACTGCTCTATGAAACCTGAGGCTGAGGGGTGCTGCCCATCTCCAAATCAACAGAGTATGAGGCCAGGACCAACAGCACAGCGTGCCTGTCCTTCCAACAGCCCAGACAAGGTGTGACAGTCCCCGCGCTGATGTCCAGGCTGCCCGGCAGGCTCCAGCTCCCAGCTGTGCCCCGTGGACCCTTAGCCAGGGAGCGGAGCTCAGATGCAACCCCCCTCTGGTAGAAACCCTCACACACATTTTGGGGCAAGCCCATGGCTGCCCTGAGCCCTCACACCACGCCTGGGTCTGGGGAATCGCTCCCGGGCAGCTCAGCTCATCCATCACACGCAAATTCACCTGCCGGCTCCAGCAGCCACTGCTGGCCACGAGCCCTGGCTCTAGAGAGTTCACTCCACTTGGCTCCCGGGTCACCTCCTTCCTTTCCACTTTATCTCTTTTTATTTTTCTAATTTTTATTTTTTTTAAACAATGTCTGTACAATTTCGCTCTCGATAACAGGCGAGTTAATTAAGCCGTGATCTCCTGGAGACAGGTTGCTACAAGGAGATAAGCAGCAGCTTCTGTTCGCCATAAACAGCTGTGCTCCTGACCAGCTTCTGGGGATTTGCTGCTTTTGTACGGAAAACAAAACAATCATTGCCAATTAAACCTGGACATCATCTTTCCTCCACCATCGGTGAGTCTCTTGACGTCACCTTCCCCACGATCCTTCCAGAGAGGCGAGGGTGCAGCGGGGAACTGCACGGCTTCGGGGAAATTAATACCTGAAGTTGTAGTGCGCCAGATAACGGTGTTAACTCAACAGCAGCGCTGCTCAAAAGCCAAAAGCTGTTGCATTTCCAGCTGAGTTGTGTCAATAATGTGGTTTTGGAAGGAAAAAAAAAACCAAAAAAACAACACACGGATAAAAAAAAAAAAAAGTTCTGCAGGGTCAAGCAGAATGTTTCAATTTGACCCAAGCAAAACTTCTCAGTTTTGAATTTCTATTCTGACACCATCCCCGCCGTGAGCGAAGGCAGCTCTTGGCACTCGCTGTCCAAGCGGGACACGTCGGGCTGGGCTCTGCAGGACCTGCCTGCCGCCCGCCCGCAGCCATCCCCCTTTTCACCAGCTATCAGAAACACTGCACGATTTACGAGGGCTGGGTGACACCGAGCCCGTGGGTTTGCAGGAGCTTTGGAGGGATGGATCCAAAATTTAAAAGCTCTCAAAACACTGGAGAACCTGCCTGATGTGAAAAGGAGGAGATTCAATGCATAAAAGCACGAAGCGAGATGCTGAAGAAGGGAAAAACCAAAGCAAATTAAAGCAAGACCAAATAACTTTGCTCTGCTCGGACCTTTGCTTGGCTTCCTGCCTGCCAGTCTTCAGCCCTTGCAGAACCACCCATCTTTACTGATCTTTCACCAGCAGGACACCACCAAAACCATTCATGGGGCTGGGATAATAACCTTGACCTCCCTCTGCATCCATGGGCAGCTACCACCAAGGCTGAACGACAGTCGCAAGAGACCTGGAGATGCACAGAGCCCAACTCACTGCACCCACCAGTGATGCAGGGCCGGATGCCAGACCAGAAAACTCATCAAAATTGCAAGATCTGAGCCTTCCACGCTTCTGGACGCTCAGTAACCTCCTCTTGGGCTGCTATGCTGCTGACACAATTACCTGAATATCATCAGTGGTGTGCTCATTAAGCACAGGTACTCTGTCCTGGGGGGTGGGGGGCGAGAAAAGAAAGGTGGGGTTCCTTTTTTATTCCTCTTGAATGTGGCTTTAATGATTTTAAATCCCTTCAACCCAATTACAGCTCTGTATTCTGATTAGGGACTCGGAGCTATTGTGCACTGGAGCCATTATCTGGCGGCCCATAGAAAAATTAGCACCTGGAGAGGCTGCACTGGGAAATAAATCTTTCTCTGACATTTTGGGACCAATTCTTGGCCAATTAGAGGACACTTTGCTGTGCAGGTAATGTGTATCCGAACTGCTCTCCCTGCTGAAAAGGCCAAGCAGAGAACAAGCGTAATCCATGCAAAAGAGAAGGAAAAATTACTCGCTGCAGACTTGTAACTCACCAGCGCTCCCCGACAAGTTATGGCACCCTGCTGCAAAGAGCTGCCTCGCCCGGCAGCGACGAGCTCCCTCTGACCCCAAAGCCATGGGGCACGGAGCTAGAAAAGCTGCTGATCTTTGTGCTACCAGCCCCATCCTGCTCCCCTCCCGTTCCCTGCCCCATCTCAGAGCCCTGGGAATGTTGCCTTCGCCTGCAAACCCTGAGCTGCACGTGCCTGCGGATACAGAGCTCAAAGGAAAGGTACAAAGGGGACCTGGCTTGTGACAGGCATGTCCCAGTGTGGCCCTGGGGCTTTTGACCCTGCAGCAATGACAAGCCCACCCAGGCAGTGAGGAACTGGTTGGCAGAGCCGAGCTGGACTTTGCACAGGCTGTGCAGCAAGTGGAGATGGCTCTGAGACATCCCAGAGGGGTCCAGAAACCTGCTCCACCTGCCCCGGCTGGAAACAGGAACTTGAAACAAGCCCCCATAGCACAGAGCACATAGGCAAGGTGGGTGGACAGGGGAACAGTGGAGACAGTCAGAGGGAAAAAAAAGGCAGCAATTTCTGCTGGTTCAACAAGAGAAACACCGCTTCCCTGCAGAAAAACCAGGAGGAAGCTCCTTCTGAGCCAGTTCTCCTTTGCTGGCACTTGTCTGGCTGAATTTGTACCTTCTCCTTTTCTACCCACTGGCTGAAATTGTCCTTACAGAGGCTCCTTTACTGCTAAAAGTTGGAAACAGCCTCCCACCCAGGTGTTCCAGCCTCGTAACCAGCATTGTGGAGAGCCCTCCCCATGGCACAGCATGAGATGCTCCCACAGCCGCTCTATGCATGGAACCGCTGGGTCATCCAGCCCTTCCTCCTCCCATCACGATCCTCTGCAGTGTTTCTGGGGCAACAGGGAAAACCAGGATTAAAACAAAACTGAACCCAAGAAGGTGAAGATGATCCCAAATCTACCACCTCACAGATGAGTAGAGGGATCTGCTTGGTCCAAAGACCTGCTATGGGACTTCAGGCAAATGCTGGAGGGCAGGTGAGCACCAGGTGTTGTATCACAGGACACTTTGAGCATGGATCAGCCATGGTGGGGACAGAAAGCCCAACCACATGGTGCCTCCTGGCTCTGAGAAGGTCTCATGCTACATAGTCCCCCAAGAAGACCTGGGGACTCTGCAGCCATGGGGTGGATCATCCTCTGGGCCAGCTCCTTTGTGTCTTTGCAAGGCAGCAAAAGCTTGGCTCTAACCTCACAGAGGAATTCTGAAATAGGCAGGAGTCCTACCCACCCCTCCGGAGGAAGAGGATGGAACAAATTGCTAAGACCACCACAGAAAGCAGGTATCAGCACGTATAAAACACAGCAGCCTCCTGAGTGCTCAACCTGAGCTCAGCAAAGACCCAACCCCTCAAAGCTCCCACCCGCTGCCCACTTTGAAAGTGGAGCTACAAACAGCAACTGGGCACGTATGATGTATTGGCTCTTGGTTCGACAGCGAGATCGAGGAGAGCAGCCCTGCCTGCCATGAGCACAGCAGTCCAGCTGTGCAGGCAGCGCTGGCACAGCTGGTGCCATGCACCGCAGTGCCGGCAGAGCCAGTCGGTGGCAAATTAAGCCAGTGCCTTTAAACACCTTCCTTGCTCGCCCACGCCGGGAGGCAGCGGGAGAAGGTCTGCGGGCTCATCACACGATCAAAAGCGGAGCAGGGAAGGCTCGAGAGGGAAGGCACACATGCGGCTAGAGCACGAGGCGTCTCTGCTATGGGGCCGAGTTAATGGTGCATGGGCATCTTGATGCAACCTTTTGTCTATAATAATACTAATGGCAAGTGGTTAAATTCATCCCTGGTGAGATGATGATCATAGTTAATGGAATTAATGCAAGGTTTTAATTTGCCTCTCGCAGCTCAGTCCTAGCAACTCCCCAGCCTCCAGCAGAAGCACCAAAAATATGGTGTTTGATCTTCCCTCCCCTGATACCCATGTACTCTTCATAGTATTCACCATCTGGAGGTGAGAAAACCCATCAGGTCTCCTAGCTCTGCTGCAGAGGCAGCAGCCCCAGCTCTCCCAGCTCACCCTCACCTCCAGCTGAAGTTGAAACTGTGGACCTCAATACATGGTCCAGCAGCTTCTGGAAAAGGGCTGGGGGCCAGAGAGGTGGGCAGCACAGGGCTTACCTGGCCCCAGCATCTCCTCGTTGTGCAGGAGCACCCAGGGATGCCACCAGACCGTGTGTAAACAAGGGAGAAGTAGAGGTGGTCCAAATCCTGGGATGCAAGGCCAAAAGCCAAAGGGTTGAGGGCTGC
>NW_010395194.1:25275-36686 GCF_000710305.1 Buceros rhinoceros silvestris
CCGGCATGGACAAAAAATATGGAAAAAGCTGCAAAACCAAGTAAACAACTGACCAGGAAAAGTCTGATCCAAATAGACTGGGATGGCAGAGATAGGGGAAAAGAAAAACTATTTAAAAAAGCAGTGATGTGTTGCTGCAACGAGATTAGAACAGTAACAGGATCACTCCCGCGCCAGCTAAATCCCCATTAAAACAGATTAATGCAGATGGTCTTTATGTAACTGACCAAGAAGATCAATATTGTTCTCTCAGAGGGGGCAAGGAAAAACTTGTCCTGTTTGACCGGATGATCTTAAAGGTCTTCTCCAACCTAGACGATTCTGTGATTCTACAGTTGATTATCTGCAGTGACCTCCATCAGGGCTACCTTGCTCAGGACTCCCAAAACTAGGCAAGGCGGCTCATTCCCAGAACCTACTGTCACACAGGGGGCTAACCGGGGATTTTTCTTTCTTGGGGGGAAGGAAATTTGGGGGTTCTCCCCTTGCCAGAGCTGTGAAGCTGGGAAGTCCTCCCAGCAGCCATGGAACTGCACTTCCAGTCCATCCCGAAGCTTTCCTGTTTCAGCGATACCAAAAAGCTGCATCCTGTCCCTAAGCCTCATCCGCAATGACTCTTCTGTTATCCCCCTAAACCCGCTTCCTGCAGGGCAGGCACAGCAGACCAGCCTATAACTCACTCTTCCCAAAGCCTCCTAGCTCGCCAGCATCCACCAAGAATTTGGAGAATAAAAAAAGGGAAAGGGTGGCAGGGGAGGGAGAGAAAAAAAGGCACAGGAGAGCTTGGGATTATTTTCTCCAGGAGAGTCCATAGCACAATTAGCACCTGCAGAGGCTGCGCTACGATATAAATCTTCCTGTGACACTTCAGGACCGATTCCCCACCAATTAGAGCACCCTCACTCCCTCCCAGGCAGGTTGCAGAACAAAAGCCACCTTCGAGGATGGGAAAATCCATCCAGAGGTGAGACAGAGCCTGATGTTGCTTTGGGAGGAGGGGGCTGAAGCCGGGCATCTCCCCTGCCAGCCTGGTCCGTGCACCCATGGTGGGAATCATGTCCACCGGCTGCCGAGAGCTCAAAAGCCCTGGCCCAAGCCTAAGCTTTTCCCAGCGTTTGGAGAAGCACCCAGGCTCTGGCTCCCCTCTCTCCCCACCTCATCGTTAGGGATGGATGAGACACTCTGCAGAAAGTGCCATTTCTGTTATCCAGCTCCGGTTTTGCACTGCTGGATTTCCATGAACAGGCCAATTCGCCCGCCTTTTTGTTCCGGTTTTTAATTCAAAACTCTTCGGTTTAAAACAGTCTTTCACTGCAACCTTTCCTTTACATTTGCTTTATATCAGCCATAAACCTGAAAGCTCAAAAGCAAACAGAAGACTACTTTGATTTTGTCGAGGAAAAGAGTCAAATCCAGTCAGAATATTTTCCCGGATTTGAGATCCGGTGACATTTTGAAACATTTTGTTTGTGAGCCGAACCCAAATGACAGGTTTTTCGGTTACTGCCATCAACGCAAGCACCACTTCCAACCTCGACCCTGCGTTTTCTAAACAATTTGCCCTTTGCAGAGCTGATTTCCTCCATCCCTCCTCCTACCTGTTTGGCATCAGTGCCTCCAAGTGCTCCTTCTGGGCAGCACCTCAGCCTACAAATACGCTACAATTCCTCATGGATCACGGCTGTAAGGATGAGCTATAATGACCCCTAACTTTGTAAAAATCACCCCTTTTTCCTTGCTCTTACATCCTCCTGCCAAACCCACAGAGCCGAGGATGGGGCAGGCTGCAAGGGGTTAAGGCAGGCAGGGCTCAGCCCTGCCCGTGGAATCCCCCTCGGTGCTCGCAAAGCTAAAAATAATCATAAATTGCTTCCCCAGGGAGCATTTGCCTGTCCCTGGGGAGAATCAATCACAGCATCAAAGGGAAGGAGGCATCTCCAAAGGGCTCCGGCAGATGCAGAACTGCGCGTGCTGGGAAGGAGGTGCCGGGTGGGTACCAGCAACAGCTCCAACACCTGATTTTTTTGTGTGTGTTTTTTTTTTCCTTTTGCTGTTTAAATTTTTTCATAATTCTTAAAGTTTTCTTCAGATGTGCTCAGCAATGAGTGGCAGAAATCTCAAATTTCATTTAATTAGCATCTCCTCCCCGCCTGGAAATGGCTTTTCTTCAAGCCTGACGGTTCCACCCTTTGCTGCCTTCCTTGGGCTAACATTGACTACTTCCCTCTGTGTTTCTAATGGACCTGAAAGACTCTTGTTAAATACTTTATTTGTGCTCCAGCACCACCGAAGATAGCCTGAAAGCTGCTGGGAGAATAGATTCAGATAGCGAAGGGATGCGGCAGGGCCAGGAAGGGAGAGAGGAGAAGCAGCACAAGGAAAAGCTGCACAGGTGCTGCTTTTTCCTTCCCTCCATCCAGGGTTTGTGCAGGACAAGAGCCTTGTCTGCCAGCGCCCTGTCCCGGAGCTCTCAACACACAGTCTTAATGGAGTGAGGAAGGCGTTTCAAATGCTTTCACAAGCCCCTGTGTGTCGAGGGCAAAGGAGAAGCTCCCACATCAGCGGCTATACTGCAAATCTACCGGAATGCAGTGGCAAAAAGGAACAACCTGGCTTCTCCAGGTGTCCCTTTCCCCCCCAAATGCACCCATGCAAAGCTATCTTCCCTGCAAGTGGCAGCAGCAGCCTCAAACACGTTCCTCCTGCAAGACAGGGATTTGTTAGTCTAAATATAAACTAATTGCACGCTGTGGAGAGAGCGAGGAGACCCTGCGCCGCTGAGTCAATGCGCCTTGATTGGTGCCGAAGGCTGCACTGTGCTGTGTCCTAACACGAGTGCGGGGTGTTTGCTGATGGAAGACAGGCTTAGGATTACAGCGGGTAGGAGACTCCCTGTGAAATCAGTGCGGACCTTGCCTGCAATCAGGGAACCCAGGTTACTCTTACGATTAGCACCGAATAACGTACGTGCGGGGTGGGGGACGTGTATGCCCTGCCCGTGTGCCTGGTGTTCAGTGATGTAGAGAAGTATTTTTGAAGCAGATTTGATGCTCAGTGGACCTCTTAACGGCTTCTGCCCCAGATTTAACAGGTTTGGGGAGCTCTGCGTTGTGCTGGTGAGGAGGACTTGCAGGTGTCTGCACAGAACACCACATTTCTATGGGAAAAAATCGAGGACTTATAATTATCTGCTTTCAGAGACTTTTTTTTTAAGAAAAAGGGAAAAGAAAACCAATGCCACCTGACCATGCCCTTGGCTCCAGCGAGCTGCTATATAACCCCTCTGCCACCCGTAACATCCCACCCTGGGGTTAGCGTAGTCACTTACAAGCGTACAGACACATATCGCAGCTGGTAACCACCACGCTGGGAAGGGATTTGCACTGGGGAGCAGGATGACACCCAGATCAGGAACCTAACCCCATCTCACCCAGCATGGCACGACAGAGGGAAGAGAAAGCAAGTGGAGATGGAGCCCGGGTGTCTTTGTTCCCAGAGTCTCTTCCACCAGACACCTCCCCAGCCAGCATCTACAATCATCAGAGGGGTAAGATCATACCCTCATGGGCACAGCCAAGGAGGGACAGACCTGCAGCTGATGGAGACGTGCAATACTTGCAAAGCACATGACAAGCAGCAGAGCACAGTGGACACAACTCTGCCTCTCCTTCACCCTCCTCAAGCAACTTGGAAATGCAGTACCTTTTCTTGCCTCTTCCTCCCTCTGCTCTCCAGTCTGGGCAACACCCCACCAAGCCTTCACCCTGCTCTCCTCCCAGAGACGACCCTCCCATCGCCTGTTGGTCGAGCACACGCACCCTCAGCATCGTGCTTTCTAAATATACTCTACTACCTCGCAATTACTGAGCGTGCAGAGTAGGACTGAAGTTGTATTGACTTACAAAGCCCACACAGTCGGAATGCAGCCCAAACAAATCAATGGCATATTTAGCCAAATAAACTGCTCTAGCAAGCTAATGACTCCAAGGCCCCCTTGCATTCACCGGCCTGGAGGCATATTTTACCGGAATGCCCAGTGGTTTGCAGGTAGAGCAGTTTTAAACTAACGCCGGTGCTATGGACCTGACTCCCACATCAGCAGGAGGTTTAACCAGATGGTGTCTAAGAAGGGTCATTCAACTGAAATTACTACATGATTGGTCACAAGAGTGTGGCCCCAGCTGCTGGCAAGCACTCACAGTTATTCCCCCTTCACCACTGAGATCTGAGAGTGAGAAAGGATTGGTGGCACCGCTCTGGCACTCACGGCTCCTGCAGAAAAGCAGATGGGGAAACGAAGGCTGTCGAGGAGACACCAGGAAAGAGTATTGAAATGGGAAGTGGACACACAGGCAGGTGAAGTTCAGCTCGTCCAGAAACACCAGCTCCCTTTGAAACAGCAAACCCAGTCACTCTTGCTGCCCACGACTCCCAATTTCAATTTAAAGCTGAAAGTCAGAGCAGACATTGGACCATCTGTACCCAGGGACTGTCTCCCTTCCCCAGAGAAGTCAGTCCTCAAGCCCTTCCACCCACACGACTTGTAGACCCTGCTAGGGATGGGGCCAGCTTGCAACAGCCACTGTACAAGCACCGAACAGGTCCCCAGCAGTCTGGATCTGCTTTTTCTCATAGCTTTGTGTCCAGGGAGCAAAAATATTTCCCACACAAAAGCAACAAGTCAAATAACCTCAGTACTTGAGGTCATCTTCTCCAAACCCTTTAAAATATATATTATTAAACGGGCAAATGTCAACAGAAAACGTAATTTGGAAAGAAAGACCTGAAATGTTTGTTTTGCAAAGTGGTTTTGAAAGTGGACGTTTTCCAGGCTTTTTAATTTTTCCTTTTCTTTCCCTCTTTCTTGGCTCAAACTCTTCACCAGATTTGGCAGGGCTTCACAGATGGCGCTGGCCAACCCACAAGTGAATTTTCAGAGAATAAGCTATTTGTCCAAAAGAAGAAAACATGCCCAGATTTGCTGGGCTCCAACCCTCTCCCACGCTGCTCTCCCTGCCACTGCAGCCGGCAGCTCACCCACCCCACAGCAGAGACTCCAGGAAGAGACTGCGTGGAGGAAACCTTCTCTAGAGCAGGTGAGGTGGATGCAGATGGGCAAAGAGCATCTCTTGCAAAGCACAGCACCTCCTGCAAAGAGTGGTGCAACATGTGACTGCACCCAACGCCTGCTCCTCCCTGTGCTTAGAGGAAGGATATTTGGACCCAATTTGTTTCCTTGCTGAGCAAGTGCCCCTGGTCTCTGCACAAATGGGATGCAAAGCTTGGCCCGGGTGCACAGAAAGGGTCGTGATTCACAAGTAAACAAATGAGCTCTTTAAGATTTGCTCTACCGCTGGGCAAATCCTCTTTGATTCTGAGCCTCGAGAAGCAAAGCCAGTTGAGGAGCCTAATCCCGAGAGTCCCTATTCAGGCAAGCTCCGCATTGAAGCTGTCTGTGGGGGTTGATGCTCAGGGAGACGCGAGAGCTCAGGATGTAGCCCACAAGCTTGTCCTGATCTCCGAGCACTTCCAGCAGAGCTGGGAGATGCTTCTTAATGGTACTTAGGAACCTCTCTGCAGCCCACAGCAGGGAAGGAGAGCAGAAAATGCTGCCCCTCTGCTCGTGTGCAGGCAGGAGGGGACCAGCACCACGTGCTTCTGCACGACAGGGATGCCAGCAGCTCCCCTTACTGCCACAATGCCAAAGGCAACCCAGCTCCCTCCTCACATTGCAACTCCCCTCAAAGCCATGATGCCACAACCTTGCTGTAAAAAGGGTAAAGATGGCTGGCACAGGGGTGTGGAGGGACCTCGACTCATCCTCTGCCTCTCCACAGCACCGTGACCCTCTGATGGACAACTCACCCACCAGATCTAACCCTGATCTCCTCCCTGAGATGACACTCAGCCCCTAATCCCCAACCAGGGAAATAAGGAGTGCGAAGTCCAGCTCGTAATGCACGCTGCAATCCCTGCTGAGCTTGGACTCCCTGCCCTTCAAGAAGCAAGATGGAGAAAGGAGGGTTGGAGCAAGTATTTGAGACCCTGGTGAAGCAGAGAGGCACCCAGGATGTGCAAAAGAAGCCATGAGAGTTAAGGAAAGTCTTTACTGATCTGACCCTCAGCTCCATCAGCAGCCCCCAGATACAGCACTGGTTCAACCCGTAACGGCGCTGTCAGGAGCAAGATGTTAATAGCTGATGCACGTAAAGACGAGCAAGGATTTGATCGAGCTGGGTGGAAGTCACCACATGGCTGTGTCATGTGCAGCAGCTGAGAAGCTAGCTGTTGCTGTTTGCTCACAAACAATATGCTCGTCAGGAGTTGGCCTCGTCTCTCAACTAGAAGATTTCCTTATGGAAGTTTCTCTGCAGGGAGCAATGCCACAGAACGCGCACGGCAGGACCAGTCTGGCATCCAAAGCTCCCGAAGAAAAGGCATGGCCAGTGCTCCAGTCACCTCCATCGGCTCTGTCTCTCAGTAAACTACACATTGCTTCTAATCACTTAAATATTTTTCCCTCCTTGCCTGCAGTGCTGCTATTACCCTGCTGGTATGGAGCTAGCAAGGGGCCCAAAAGAAGTGTCTTTTTTTTTTTTTTTTAACACTTGTACTTAAAAAAAAAAATACAATAAAAAAGCAACTAAAAATCTATTTCTGGTTATTTGTGGTTTTGCTTCCTGACAAGTTCACACCTTTGCCGTCTCTTCAGAGGACACATCAAACACTTGTGATGTGCCAAGTGACCTGGAAGCGGCCCCAGCTTGAGCTGGGAGCCGACCCCCAGTGCAGGAGAGGCAGATGCCACCTCACTTGCCAGTGAGGCACATCGGAGCCGCATTCAGCTGGAGGGGAGGGCTCCCAGTGAGCACCCACAGCCCGGTTTTATGACTAGCATGATGCAAAGCCCGAGGAAGTAGGATGATTTTTATGCTCTGGAAGCACTGTGTGACAGCCCGCAAGCAAAGCTGTTTGTTTTCTAAACCTGGAGGACAGATACGACGCGGATGCGCAGCGTGAGCACAGCCGGGAGCACCCCCATCCCGCAGCCAAGCCCACAGCCCTACCTGCAAAGTCAATTTACTGCTTGGGTTTGTTTGTCGGGAAGAAAATTCCCCATGCATGGAGGCGCGTAGAGAGGAGGATCGTAAATCCCGACGCCTCCCCGGGGCTGTCCGCAGCCGGAGGGCTCCGTGCTGCCAAGGGAGCCACACGCAGCTCTGCGCGCTCGTTCGAGTGTCTGATCGACTGCGGAGAGTTTGCACAGCTTGGGAGGAAATTAGCTCCTCCAACTCATTTCTAGGATTGCCAGCTCTTCCTTTTAGCCCCCCGCCTGAGCTCCTCGGAAGAACCGACTTTGCCCATAAAAGCAGTGGAGCAGTTATTATAATGCCCAGAGACCCCAAATGCTGCTATTTCCAGCACTGTCAATAAAAAAGACAAAAAGCTGGTCCGTGGGCACTGCAAAATCCACCCTTGGGACTCATGGGGCTGCCCACAAAGGCACCCTTAATTAATCCGAATTTGGGCAAAGGCTCCCAAACCTCCAGCAGCCTTGGGCTCGCTCCAGTTTACCAGGGGAATGGGGATACCACTCAAGCAGTGACGCTTCTCATGCTCTGAACGACGAGTACCTGCCCGCGAGATGGGCTGCCCGCCAAGGGCTGGGCTGGGCAGCTGAGGGGACCTGGGGACCCGAACGTGCACATCAAGCCCAAGGCCTCACGCTGTTTTCCCCTCTCTGCCTCTGTTGTGTGGCATCCCATAATGTCATGTCCATTTGCAGATTGCACTTTATTGGTTTTTATTTGGCAGCCTCGTTTGACTCTGCCCTTTAATTTATCCATTATACATTCTGATTAATTGGCCGATAAAGCTCTGTCCAGTGTTTTAAAACAAATTCCCAGTCCATTTGCTTTTAGTGGAGCCACGAACAAGCAGTTTAACTCATTACATTATAGCGCTCGTGCTGACGGTTCACTCGGGAAGGAGATGTTTCAGGATCATACATATGGAAAGCAGCTCTGATCTGCGTTAATAATCCCTCAGCGGGCTGGGGCACAGGGCTGATAAAGGAGAGACCCCACAGCCCCCCCTGCGAGCTGCACAGCTCCTGGTGGTCCTTTCTGCCACCGACCAGAAACCTTCTGACCCACACAGTGATGCCAAGTTCACCACTAGTTCCCATAAAACCGACTTTTGCACCTCTTTCTCTGCACTTCGTTGCCCAGCCGCCCTCCTTTGCCACGAGCCACCTCCAAGCTCCCTGTACTCCCACATACCCTCTTTTAGGACTGGGACAACATCTCCTTCAGCCCTCCAAAGCCACTGCTGGAGCCTCTTCCCAGCCCACGTCCGTGATGGTGCCTTCAAAGCCCTCGGTGGGAGCTCCACCACCACATTTCTGGCTGCCAGCGCGACACGACGTCAATCCCTCACACCCAGCTATCTTCAAACACAAACACCTCCCACCTGCGCAGCGCTTCTGGAGGAGGATTCCCACCGCCCACTGCAGATGCCTCCTTGGGCATTCCTTGCTCCCATGGTGCTTTGTATGGAAAAAAAAATATATCCCTCCTGTTCTCAGCACCCAAAGCTCTGAACGTCAACCTGCCAAATGCTATTACAGGTGCAAATGAGGAGTGACACTTGCAGAGGTGGGAGCGAGGGGAGAAGAGAAGTATTTCTGCTGGTTTGACTTTTAAAAAGCATGAAAGGAACAAAGAAAACTAACCGGAAAGCAAACGCCATTTCCCCTGAATATGAAACCAGAAGTGAATAAGCGATGGACTTCCACAGGGCGCCTTAATTCCCGACCGTCAGCCTCGCTGCCTTTTCTCCCCTCGAAATGTTATTATCTATCACTCTCCTGGCGTGAACAGGACTGGGTGCATCTCTCCGTCTCACTAGCTCAGCTGATAAGCTTGACAGACCTGGGCACTGGTGACAGCGTTCACATTTCCAGTGGATAAAGTGCCATTTACATGAGGCAAGCGCTGGTGATTTTCCATCAGCCGGGACAGAATGAGGATGGGAACAGCTTGTAAGCTTCCCCTCTGGAGCAGCGCTGTTTTTTTTTTTTTTTTTTCCCGTTTGCTTTTTTGTCGTTCTTGTTGGGGTTTTTGGTTTGGTGGTTTGTTTTTTATTTTCCCCCTTTTTTAAGGGCAAAATCTGGACCTTCTCCTCCGCTCAGATTTATAAACACCACCAAGAACAAGGCCCTGGCCCTGATTTAAATTCCCAGCATGCCAGAGTTTGCAAAAATCTCCGGACCAAAGCAAAACAGGCTCGGAGGAAAGTCTGGCAACCCATTATATCTGGCTGTTGTCGAGGGGATTAGAGGGGAATTTGGCATGCTCCCTTCTCCCTTCCTTCAGACTCACAAGGATCCTTCTTTAGACCACACTGTTTTCTTCTGGAGGAGCTGCTTGGTTTTTAATGTTCTCTTTTGTCTCCCTGACACTGTTGCTTTCTTTGCCTTTTACTTCGCAAATCGTTGCCTCCTTTAGGCAGGAACAACCAGCAGCCAGTTCCCACAAGGAAAACTGGGGGCGGGGAGGGGGCTGGGGAAAATCCACGGGCGAGACGAAGTCCTCTGCTATCAGTCTCCTTCCACCCTATGCTTTCAAGTTCTCAGTCCTTCTGCTCCAGGCAAGCTGGAGCCCTCAATAGTTAAGGGAGAGAGTGGTCCGCACATGCCCCCCTGCTCCAGATGACCCCTTTTTGTCCCGTAAGACAGAGGAGAAGAAGGTCTGTGTGGCACAGAGCCATCCCCAGGGCTCGCACGAGGGGCCAAGGGGCTGGGCGATGCAGCAAGGATACTGCACGGAACAGCTGAAAAACCGCTGCCTTGCTCCTGACGCTGTGCTGGGTGGCTCGCCCCCTGCCCTGCAGCCCCCAGACGAGTCACGTTGTGAGCAGTCATGCCACCAACACAAGTAAAACTTCATTCCTGGCCAGAGTGATGGAAGCAATAAAGATCTCCGACAGCACTGATAACCGCCAAGGTCACCAGCTTAAGGGCACGCTCCTGTCTGACAGCCGAGGCTTTACTGACTTCGGAAAAAACAAACCTGAAAGCTCTGTTTTATTGCTTGAGTTCAGCCACAAACTGTTTCAAATCCAGGGTCCCAAAGCCAGGAAGGTGGATCCCCATCCAACAACCTCTTTCACCAATCGTTATCGTGCTCAGAGGACCCTGTTACCCTGCAGCGGACGTGGTTCCGCCAAGGAGGATCAGGCAGGGCTGGAGGGCAGCAGCCTCGGAGGCTCCGGCACAGCAGTGCCGGAGCTCAGGGCCAGGCAAGGCTGACCAACCTTGATTTGGACTGGAACCAACCAGCCACCCACCTTTTGGCAAATAAACAGCACGACTGATTAAAAGATGGGAAAATCTCTTACTCATCACTTTTTCTTTAAATTACACTTGCAGGAAGACTCTACTTTTAGGAGGTCTGTCATCAGCAAACTACATCTACCTATTGCTTTACATCTGCATCTGCCTTTTGAATTGGGAAAGTATTTACACGAGTGGAAAACCCCCCACTTTTACCTTCGAAACTGTTCCTCTTAACTCTCCCCGGGGAGAAACCAAGCATCTCCGTGAAGGACGAGGGGAGCCAGCCATGCCGGAGGCGCGGGAGGAGAGAAATGCAGTACGACCTCGGGAACAGGAGAGGGAGTAGCAACAGTGGAAGAGGAAAAAGTAGGAGAGATTTCGCATCGCTTCTGCCCTGTTTCATCTGGGTACCAGCTCATCGCTGTTGGAAAGTCATCTGCTTGGAGAGCTGCCCGGTGCTGGGGACAGCGTTGATGTGCCAAGCCATCTCCCGGGGCGCTCACCCCCAGCTACAGCCTTTGCCCGCAGGGCATCTGCAGGAGCTGCTCTGTTTTCACACCAAAATCCAGCCTGGAAAGGGCATCACCTAACTCCCTGCTATCCAGAGGAGTATTCGCCCCGAGCTGTGCCGCGGGGCCTCCAAGGGTATTAGCTGAGGCCCGTATCCCAGGAAGGGCTGCTCTCCCCGGGGTCGGACGCAGCATGGGTGGGAGGCTGCCGGCCACGGGAGCTGAGCAGCCGCCGTGGTATTTCTTTGCTTCACTCATTAATCATGAGGACACGGGGAAGGTCTACGGTTACTCCAGGCAGGCAGCGAGCCAGACACAGAGGAGGAGGGAGATACCCCTTTCGCCTTGTCTCCTTCAGGGCTACTTCTGGAAACGCCAGAAGCCAGGAGAGGTTTTTGGCTTCATCCCATCCCCTTGGGCTGCTCCAGGAGCTGCAGCTACCAAACAAATCAGGCAAAATCTTCCTCCTCTCTTGCCCCTGCAAGGCTCTTCCCGGCACGGCAGGGCCAGCCTGACAGGAGGCTGCGCGGGGAGGAGCTGCTCACCAGAGAAGCCTCCCTTGC
>NW_010395194.1:36738-42510 GCF_000710305.1 Buceros rhinoceros silvestris
GCCAGCCTGACAGGAGGCGGCGCGGGGAGGACCTGCTCACCAGAGAAGCCTGCCTTGCCCCGGTGCCTTCGCTTCCTCCTCTCCTAAAAACCTGCCTGGACCAGCCCCTCAACATCTGCCATGCTGCTCCTCTTGCCCCTCACCTGTTGTTCAGACAGACCTTCCCACCTGTCTCCAGGCCACCAGCTGCACTGTTTTTTTCCAGCAACCTTGTCCTCTGCCATCCAACCCTCCAGAACATCTCCACTCCCATGTCCTCCCGCTGCCGGACGCAGCGAGAGCTGGAGGGGCTGCAACCTCAACCCGAGTATTCAGCTGCAAAACCAGGATTTGAGAGACACCAAGCTCCTAGTTAATTGGTCTGGAAATGTGCATAAAGCCCCTGCCTGGCAGAGGGAGGGTGCCCTCATAGCACAGAGCCTGGAAGGAAAAGCTAATTTGCTAGTATTCATATTAATTCATACAATCTGCACCCCAAATCCTAACCCGTGGAAAGGAGATCACAGGAATTCACAACCCTTTAGAGATACAAATATTGCAGAGAGCAATATTTGTGCAGCCTCGCAAAATGCACACGATAGGTAAGAAAACAGACTCTCAGCCCCGTCAGAGAAAGCTCCAGAGCCCGAGTCAGCTCCAAAGCACCAGCTTGCTTTGGTCTGCACTGCAAAAAACAACCCCCCGGAGCCCAGACTGGCGGCCGTGCCCCCAACTATCTCCCCAGCCATTTCTTCGCCAAGCCTTTTTTCTTATCCTGGTGCTAAGAAGGGTTATTACTCCTTCCTCACAGCATGCGACAGAAATGTTTGTGCAGAGAAAAAAATCCCCCAAGTCAGTACATTAATGTCCTGCAATGAAAAATAGATCTGTCTAAATATGCTCAAGGTAATTCAGAATACATTTGAGGTGATTTCAGGCTCCAAAGTCTGTCTGTAACAGCATTTCAGGCTGTGTTTATCAGTGCTTTCCCTCTGCACTTGCATTTTTTTTTCACCCTAGTTATTTTTAAAACATTTGCACAACAACAGAACAAAATGATCATGGCTAAGAGTAGAAATCAGCTTCACAGCAGCCTCTCCCAGCAGCTTGGGAAATATTACCTCCCCGTTTCCCGACCCCAAAGCTTTGCCCACTGCAGGCTGGGGTTCAGCTGAGGACAAGGCGAGGAGTCTGATCCCCGTCCTACAGCAGCAAACCTGCGACGAGTTCCCTGAATTCAGCCAAGTCAAAGCCGAGTTTCAAGCTGGGTGACATGCGGCAATTCAGAGTGACACCAAAGGTCAGGCGTTCGCTCTGGCACAAGAGCTCCCATTTAGCAGCTAAACCTGAGGATGCTGCACAGGTTTCAACAGGACCAGACCCTACTCTGGTTTCTACCAGAGCAGCCACCAACCAAGATAACACTTCCCAAGGCAAAGCAGGCATAGGGTTAAGCTTGTCCCTCAAATTTACTGCTGGGAAACATCCACTGTGCCCGCTCAGGGAGCTCAGAAAAGCTCTGGCGGGGGCCCTGGGTGCCATCCCAGCCCTCCCCGCAGGTCGTGAATCAAGGAGACAGGAGCTTGAGAGATGGCCCCAGAGCAGCGAGCCATACATCCTAGAAATGAAACATCAAACGGGCTGTTCCCAGTAACAGATCACCCTGCAGAAGTCCTGCAGAAAGCAGCCCATTGCCCATGCAGGGCACAGCTTTGGGGAACAGCGCTGGGGTGCCCCTCCCAGCTGCGGAATCGCTTTCTATGCGCCGAGAGAGCAGAGTTTTGCAGCAGGGCAAGGAAGCCCAAGGCAGAAGCAGGCACCCCGGCTGCTGCAGGGCTATTTTCTCCATATGACAGGGAGAAATCTGGCGACTGGGAGCCAGTTCCAATGTATTACCTGTGGCGAAACCACCCGGCACAGACCCTGCGCTGAGAACACACTGCGGCAGTGGAGAGCTCGTGTGCACGTCGTGAACAACTCATGCGCTGCTCTGAAGTACGAGCTTGGAAAGGAAACAAAGAGAGATGGCTTTGGGCTCGAGGGGACCCATCTGTTTTCGAGGAGTATTTATTTATTTATCAATTAATGTATCTATTTTACCTTGTGCTTCTGCACCATCTTGAAAACAAGGAGTCATAATACCCCTCAAGCGATTCTGCCCCTTATCCATCTGCTAAACAGCCATTCCGCTTTATTTCCTTGGTAGCTCGTTTTTAAACTCTCTGGTTTCTAACAGAGCTGAAATCCACCAATTTCACGACAAGGACGTCGCCATTAATGACGACAGCAGCAATAATGACATTGCAGCCTGCCTCCGCCGCAGGTTTCAACCCATTTCGCAGTCACCTAAAAGCCCCCATCTGAGGAAGCAAACATGGTGCTAAGCAAAAACTTGCACAGAGAAGCCGAGCTCTTCCTCCAGTCCCAAGTCCTTAAGAGGGTTATAAATAGGAGCCAGGACTGCCAGCACCTTTTCTCCTGGTAAATACAGGGTATCACGTGTATGTACACTCAGTGACATTTTCCCAAGCACTTCTGCAATTAAACCCTTTCTCTAGCTTTACACCGGCTCAGGATAATCACCAAGAGCTTTTCAGGGGCCAGAGCCTAGTGTTTGCCAGCAGCAAGACCCTTCCTGTTGCCGGCTGGGAAGCTGACAGGACCCTTCAGAGCTCCTTTGCAGCAGCCAGCATCGCTTCTCCCAGCTTTGGGACAGCACAAGGGTGGCATGGGTCCCGCTCGGGCCCCCCGATGCCCTCCGAGCCAGTGCAAAGCTGCCAACACTCTGCACATGGTGATGGACGTGGCCCCGCACACAAACCTCCCCACTGGTGGCACCGCAAAACCCATTTGCATCCCCCCGGGATGCGTCCCCATAGAGCCCACCCTACCTATTGCTCCATACCCAAGACACTCTCAGAACCGCCCAGAATCAAAAGCAGGTCGGGGCAGCGCAGAGCTCGCAGTCCCACGGGCATGGGGGTCTCTGCCCGCTGGGGTGGAGGATGCTGCTGCCTCAACCCCAAACCCTCATGCCGCAGCAGCGTGTGCCCGCAGTCATCATTCACACTGCTCACCCAAGGCTACAAAACGTTCCTTTTTAAAACTTTTTAAGTAAAATAGTCTCTAAATGAATGACACGGGGTTAAACTACGTCTGTTTCCCAGAAAAAGACATCAAATTCTACCATCTCTCTATCCCCCCCGAACGCGGAGCTGGCGCTGCAGCTGGAGGCAGGGCTGGGGAAGGAGCGACACGTGGGATTTATAGCCTGAAACCCTCCAACAGTTGTTCCCAGCATTAGCTCCCTGCACATTATCAACACTTCCATTTCCATCCCCGGCACTGATTGTACTTTGCAGTTATAAAGTTGTTTCCACTTTCTCCTCCCCACCCCCTTCCTTCCCTACTATAATATTTAGTCTGCAGCTCTGCTTATTTACATACTTAATTTCAGTTCTGTTTGCAAACACAAATTAGTTTTGTGCAATTACTTTGTGCACGGACATGGAGTTTATCCGCTTCAGCGGTTTAACAACACTGAAAGTGACTGCACAGGACCATATGGCTCTCTATATATAATCACAATATTACCTGCACATATTAGTTACATAAGAGCTACGTTATAATTAGCACAGTTCAAAGAGGTTCAAAGAGAGAGGGAAACGGAAAGAGAAAAGAAAAAGGGGAAAAAACCCAAAGAGGAAAAAAAAAATGTAGAAAAGGGGAAAAGAAAAAAAAAGGTGGAAAAACGAAAAGAAAAAAGGAAAAAATTGAAAAGTAAAGAAAGTGAGAAAAAAATAACACAGAAAAGAAAAAATAAAAAAAAAGAAGGAAGGAAAGAAAAAATAACACGAAGAAAGGCAAGGCAAAAGGATTCCCTGACCCCGTCGTGGCAGCAGCGTGGGAGAATAGGGCTATGCAGGAAATTGATTTTATGACAGAAAGGAAAAATCAGGTGAAAAATTGTTTGGGTCAAATTAAATATTTTGTTCAACCAGAAAATCGAGGGTTTGTTTCATTGTCAGCTTCTCTCTTTTTAGTTAGCGTGTTTGTTTAACCTTAATAACAACAGTTTGTTACGGTTTTTAAAGCAAAAAAAAAAAAAGTAATTGAAACAGAAAGCCACGTGTTTTTCTAGAAAATAAAACAAGTGTTTCTAGATTGTTTTTTCCTTTCCATACCCCAAACTGTGAGGTGAGGTCAGCGCTACTTCTGGTCAACCCAGACCTCCCTTTTCCAGGGAGATGAATATCACCAAGAAACCCTGCGATGGGATCTACTGGATGGAAGGTTTCAGCCACCCTGCAGCTCCACGCAGGGTACTGGGGTGGGGTTTTTTATTTTCCCCGTTTTTTCAGGTTTATTGGCTGGTTTTCTTTTCAAGTCAAACTCTGATACACCCATTTTTGGCTGAAAGTATTTTAACCACAGCCAGACATGGGGAATCCCTAATGCCCCCCAAAAAGCCGCCTGGTGCCGGTGACGTCACAAGGGGCGGCTGGGCTTTCCCCTTCATTCTCACTCCTGGTGTCACCAGGACACAGACCTGAGACGTGAGGGGATCTCCTCGAGACAGCGCGGTGACGTCCCTGACTCCCAGGAGGAGCCCAAACAAACGGAACCACTCGAATGGGGACAAGGGACCCGTTAACTACGTGAGCATCCTGGCAGTGGCGGCGGCAGCACCATCCACCACAGCTCAATCTCCACAGCCCGTTTAATCACCCATCTTCCCATACCAGCAGCCACAGTCCTTGCGAGTGCATCACGGTTTATGGTCTGCTAGGAGCTGGTGTGAGAACACAAATTCATTTCACGTGCGGTGAACAGCCTCCAGATTGAAAAGCCTGTCAGCCCGGAGCGATGGGAGCCCCTGACCTACGCGCACAGCATCCCAGTTGGCTTCTCCCCGCGGCCCCTTCGTGCGCTGGGGACTTCAAATCGCTTCACAGCCTCACCTATTCCCGGGAACATCTCAGAAACCTTTTCTTTTTTTTTTCATTCCCCTCTTCCCCTGCTGCTTGCAAGAAGGTCTTTATTTATATAATACATTTCACATCCAAGACATTGCTGAGAGCTCTACACAAATATTAATTACCAAGCCCTGGGTGGTAAATTATAAATATCCGTTCTCTCAAGATTAAAAATCCTATGTTTAATAATAATAATAAAAGAGACTGCACTGAGGCACATAAAGTGCTACAAGAAGGGTACTCCTTTACTCCAGGGCTGCAATAAAACATATTAGACTCCAGGAAACTTCAAATAGAGACTGACCGAGGATGGGCGCATGGCAGCCAGGGCACACATGGACACACAGCTCCCCAAGAGGATGCCGAGCACCCACAGCCTTCCAAAACATAATACGTCAGTGCAGAGGGCGAGTGGAAATCGGGGCAAATAACGACGGGTGGAAGCAAATATCTGGCGAGCACAGAGGGGCTTCGCAGCCCCTGAGCATCTCTGCCTCCTCTGCCTGGACTTTCTCTAGCAGCTGGAAATCGCTACCCTGCGATAGCTCCGCTGATCCCATCTCTCAGGCGAAGCGGGGCAGCATCCCGCTGCTTGTCTAACACCGATTATACCCGGCAGGATTTCTGTGCTACACGAAGTGTCAGAGTCCCGACAACGCGATGATGGACTCGCTGGGTACAAGGCCAGGTGTAATAAGGAAGCAGCTGCTTTTCCATGCTGCTCTGGGATCGCTCGCCCTTGCAGAGTGCGTTTCTGGGGTATACCTGACACTTGTTCCCCAAGCAAAAACTGCCGCCGCTGCCAGTGAGCAATGAG
>NW_010395194.1:42701-43034 GCF_000710305.1 Buceros rhinoceros silvestris
CCTCCCCCCGTGCCTGCTCGCAGCCGCGTCCAAACACAGCCCAGCGCACAACCAAACTCCACGTCCTTGTAGCTGCCTTGTCATGACGTGCAGGGCTGCTGAACGCGGGGGTGACCGACGCCCGCCCGTCCACGAGCAGATGTGTATGTAAGAGATGCACCTTCAACGAGGTAAGGAGGAAGGGGCAAAGCTTCCTCCTCTCAGTCTATCTCCTGCCACAGCCCACACCAGGCGGTGCTGACACCAACATCTCAGCTCTCCCTAGCAGCTCTTCCAGCCTTTACGAGACTCGCCCGACGCTAAAGCAAACCTGCCAGCCACAATTCGCCCCCC
>NW_010395194.1:43205-52715 GCF_000710305.1 Buceros rhinoceros silvestris
TCAGGTTGCTGCCATCCTGGCTCTCTGCCGCCCTGCCCAGACCCGCTCTGCTTCAATTCCAGTGCTCAAGCACATCACTTCCAAGCTGGGGACGGTGCAAACAGGGCAGATCATAAAGGGCTTGGGATTTTTTTTATTTATTTATCAGGATTATTTCAAATTTTGATTTTCTTTGTTGCTGCCTGCTGGCCTCCCCCTTTTTACATAGCACAGAGAGCAATCAAGGAAGAGGACAAAACCCCAGCTTCCCAAAGCGGGAGAGGCAGGCAATCAGAGCTAGTGGAAAGGACACGCCGGGAAGTCAATGAAGATTGGAAATAACATTTACCGAACTGGGACTCAGCAGGCCCAGGGTACTTTGCCTGCCTGTTTGAACAGTGTGTGCTCCGCTTTCCCTTTGAGTGCAGCAAACAGCTGGTCTCTAAGTAAGGGTCCCTGAGTATAATAACGCTGGTGATGATCACTGCAGTAGCCTCCCTGTGCTTCCACAGTGATTTCTGCCAAACCCCAGCAATGTTTGAGGGACCTCGAGCAGCTCTCTGTCCCCACACGTGGCTGGCAGCAGGGCTAACTGCTCTGCAAGGGGCAGGTAGGAGGCTGGACTCAGCACCCTCGCTGAGCTCTCCTCCCGCTGCTCTCATTTTGCACAAAATATTAAGCAGAAATAGACTGTGGCTCAGTTTGCCACCTAATTTCAAAGGCTGGTGCCTCCAGCTGCCTCTTCAAACCACCCTTGTAAAGGAAGGAGGCTTAATTTGGCATTTGCTTGGCGAGAAAAAGCACGGGTCCTACAAAAATCCACGAGCGGAATGTCATAACTATTTACTGCTCACCCACAGCACGATGTCCACTGGATTGCTGCTGCAGCACTATTAAGCATCCTCCCCAATACACACATCCCATCCCCAAGGAACACCCACGGTAAAGCACGACACCTCTTCAGAGGAACCGTGGGGAGCGGTGCAAAGAGAAGGACAGGGAAAAAACATCTCCAACTAGAAGACTACGTGATTTAAAAAGAAATCTCTCATATATTCACACAAAGAACAAGAGTAGCTGTAACTTCTCGGACAGATTGGAGGTTTGACGTGGAAATAACTGCATCTTGTCCCCCTTTTCCTGCCGCAGTGCAGCCTACGTGCCGGGAAGGGTTTGGCCATTGCGGAGGAGATGGGGCATGCTGGGCTACCGAAGTGCCACATCTCCCTCTACTCATCCACAGTCCAGGACCTGGTCAGCTCCATGACTCCCAAGGCACAGAATAAGTAGGACCTCCTATAGATTATGGCATGTCCAGACATATGGGGCGACCAGTAATAGCACCCACGGCCAGAACGGCGTCTCCCAGCCCTGCTTTCCCCCCTCACCCAGCCACACTCCCTGGTTCTCCTGCTCCAGCCCCAGCTGTGGTCGATGGGTCCAATTTCACAGCTGCTCGGTTCCAAATTGGACTGGTGCTTCCTGGCTGTGCTCGGACTCCTGGCCATCAGCTTCAATTAGGAGAGGTTTCAGTGCCTGACACATCCAGCCCTCTGCTCCAGCTCCTCCAAGGCCACCTTCCTCACCCGCTCCGTGCTGAGCAGCTGGAAAGCTTGCAGCCCCTGCCTTGGAGCTACCTCCTCACCTCCTGCCCCGCCAGCTAGGAAACAGCACAGTGTGAAGGCAGATGTACTCCTGCCCCACTGACAGGCACCTCTGCCGGGTCTCTCCCTGCCTGCTTTTGCAGAGCCATGATGCAGAACCGAGCTGGAGAAATCAAAGCTGATTCCAATCTTATTATCCAACACGGCCCTATCAGCTGAGACAGCGACATTTATCACATTAATAGGAATGATAGAAGAAAACTGGGATCCTGTCCAACAAGAGCACTTTATCACATGTTGCACTGTCTTACAAATCCAATTATCACCAGCCGAAGGTCTTAACGGCCCTCCAAGAGTGGCTCTGGAAATCTTAAAAGACTATAAAAGCACTTGTCCAGAGGCTGGAGTATCGCCTTTGCCAGGACATGGGAAGAAGCATCATGTGCTTTTCAGGAGACTGTTGCACCTTCATCCCTTAAAAGAGAAGTCCAGAAATGGGGAACGGTTGTCACTAGGAAGTGTCCTACCACAACAGAGGAGAAGGAAGGAGAAAGCCAGATGCAGAGAGACCAGCTATGCGGCACGAGGAAGAGGAGCCCACTGCCAATGGAGCAGGGATGCACAATGCTCACCATGCCAAGCCACATCCCAGGAGCATCCTCGGCCTCAGGGTGCTGCCTGAAACCTGGGGATGTGTCCGGGCAAAGCAGCAGTGACACCCAAAGGAGAGGTAACAGGAGTTTGCTCTTCTCCCAGGTTTTCTAGACTGAGAGCAATGGCAGAAACAGCAGCTACAGGCACGATCTCAAAGGACATCACTGCTCTCGTGGCCTTCTGGCCTGTCTCACTACGAAAACACTCAAGCAAAGCTTTTCTCAGTTCTCACTGAATGAGGAACAGTCAACCTAGCATCAATTTTCCTTCAGCTATCAGTTATTAAGGTTTCGGTCCAGCTTGATCCAAAAAGATTTTTTTTCCCATTTTCGATATTGCAAGTGAAGCAAAAATCAACAGATTTACTTCCCCCACCCCTGCTGTTGCTCTAATGATCGTACCTTGAATAATTTATCCACTCCTCCTCCATACGCCTGCCCTTCACTCACCATTACCTAAGTGTGCTTCAGCATTTCTCCTTCTGCCCCACTTCAGCTACCGCTTGTGGTCAGAACCGATGACCAGGGGAATTCATCACAGCGGGACAGGCTTTTCATTTCATTCTACTCCACTGAGCATCTACAAACAGCTCCTGATTTTTACTGTCTTCCGCCCCACGCAGGCCTTCTGCTATTCCCCTGGGCACATGTGCCACGGAGACACCTCCGAAAGCCACCGTCACTTAAGCATCTGGGCGTCATTTATGGCTCATCTTCAAAAGCCTTTTTTCGAACTTCAGGGAGATACTAAGGGCAAGCGAGCGTGATGACACAAGTGAGAAAGACAAGGTGCAGGGCGGTGGAAAATCCCGGCTGTTGCCTTCAGCCATGTGAGCGTGCAGCCCTGGCTTCCCAGCAGTTGAGAGGAACAAATTCTCCTCTTGTTTGTGCTTTGCTAATGCAGGGTTGGCATGGGTACAATTAGGGACTGTTGGCTTAATTTTGCACTGGCTTTTACAGCGGGCGCAGGGAGCCTGGAGAGGGTTGGGAAGCATCTTGTTCCACCTTACAGGAGTGAGATATCTCACCCCGGGTGAGAAGAAATGGAACCTCTATCCCTCTCGGCTGTTATAACCCTTGAGGTGTCCTAACAGCTCTGCTGATGGCTGTTGTGCATCCTGTTGCCCTCGATATGGGCAGATTTATGGGATAAAACGAGAAAGCACGGCCCAGCTTTGCTGGAGCACAGGCAGAGGTGATACCAGCTCAAACAAAGAGGGTAAAGCATCACTTGGATCGTGCCACAGAGAGATGGTCCATCATCAGAGCAGGAGACGAGGACAGTGGCAAAGGACATATTCCAGCCCCAATACAGAACAGCCCCTAATCAGATAGAAAGTTCGTGGTCCAGAGACTGTCCCGGGCAGCAGTTCAGCATCTTACACAAGCACAGCAGGTCCCTACAGTCTGGATTATTTTGTCCTGCAGGAAACCCGCTCTCCAGGCATAAAGCTGCCCTAAAGCGAGCTTTACTTGCCTGCAAAGGCAGAGCAGCTGCTGCCTCACCTAATCTCCAGCAGCGCCACGATAAACTAACGCACCTCTGACCCCCAGAGCGGACAGAGAAATACCTCTCCTGATTCTCTTCCTGATTCACGTTGTCAGGCTTTGTTGCTAAATAAAGCAACAACTAGGTGAATTACTCCAGTTCTCCACAGGGCCCCTTTTGTGGCCATGGCATAGAGAAGAGCAACGTGCTTAACCACACCTGGACGGCATCACCACTGCCGGGAAGGAGGGGGTCTCCACCGCGCTGCTCGTAGATATTTAAAGTGATTTAATGGTTGTCATTCATTATTAATCATGGTTATTAGAAGGATGCCATTGAACACATGGAGAACAGGATCTTGCAAGACTAGACGCCGCTCAAACACTGAGCAGAATAAAAAGGTCCCTTCTAGAAAAAGCCCTGCTCTGATAAAACAGCAGCACTTGCGGGAAATATTTTGATTTTGGGGGCAGAGTAAGGAGAGACAGACATACACATTTCATAAAAGCTTTTCCAGCTTTTAATCGTGACTTATTTCATGGCTGCATAGTTCCCAGCAGAACTTGCTGCCCTCTGCTTACTCATGCCGGGGTGGCTGGGAGCCCCTGTGAGGGACAGGAGCTCCACTGTGCAGGCTGAGATAAAGAAGATGCTCCCTGCCTCCAAGCGTCACCCTCCAAAAGACTCCTGGCACGTGTAAATCTAGAGAATTCACAAGGCAGTGGGAGGGAGAAAAAAACAAATTTGCAGAGCGCTGTGGATGTTCAGGGCAATAAAGAGAGGTTTTAATAAGCGCCGCAAAGGGTATTTACGTCAGGGTCCACAAAATATTACAGATGGTAGCTTATGCAGCCCTTGTGTTAAAAACAAAGTAAATTAGATTATTCTAAAACAATAGATGAAATTATAAAGCATAAAAAAGAAATAGAACGTGTTCAGCTCCTTCCCCAGGAGCATGGCCATGACCCAGCTCTGCAGCTCGGCCCCAGCATCCCACTGCTGGATGCTGCCCCTCACAAATCACTTTGTTGCCTTCGCTCCCTCTTAATTAAAAGCAAAAGAGGCTTGGACAACCTAAAGGACACTCTCTGCTTGTGTACAGCAAAGAGATGGACGACGGCGAGGAGCGCAGGGAGAGGGAGGAAGAAGGGGGGAAAAGAAAGAAACAGCAGAAAACCTCGGGGTTTTCGAAGTGCGGCTTTAATCTTTTCAGAAACCATGGGATTTGGCAGAGCTGAGCTGAACACCAAGCATCCTGGAGGCCCAGCCTGCCTTCAACAGAGGTGCCGCATCCCGGCACAGGATCTATGCCCGTGCTGGAAGCACGAGGGTATCGCAGCTCGCCAGCCCGTTTCTCTGCCCCGAGAGGGCTGAGGGATCTGGGGGTGGGTTAAGAAATGAGACAAAGCAGATGCTATCACACTCCTCACTTCTCACCACTTCCCCGGGAGACTACCCAATTTTCGCTCAGTGAAGTATCTCCTGCACCCTTCATTTTTCACAGCCGTGGGGGTGTAGAGAAGGAGGGAAAAGAGAAGAAAAATCCCAAAGCTCAGCCACTGTATGTTTTCCAGCCTCCTGAAGGTTTTGCTTGGCTTCGGGGATGGCAGAAGGTGCTAGGGCTGGTTAGTTGATGCAGTTTGGGTTTAGCCCATAAAAACACTAACAAGGTGGATTTCTGTCCATTTCCACCAATGCTGAAAGCTCTGGTAAGAGGAGCTGCCAGGGCACATTATCCAGACGGCCTGAAACCATGAGCAAGAAGGAGGAGAGAACCCATCAAATGAGATGTGCCTTAAAAGAGAAAAGAACACAATGAAGAATTTTGAAATCTATTGGGAGATTCATTGCTTGGGTTTGGATGGACCAACAACACGCCAAGCCGCTGCTTTAGCAGTCAGGGAGCTGGGCTTTTTCTCTACCCTGCAACCACTGTCCACTGGCATCGGTTTCCGAATCAGGGTGTTTGTCTTTCTGACCAAGACCTCCAACAGCACATCGTTTATATCGACTGCAGCAGTCCAAGGTCCTCGTGTAGCACAATGTCCTACTAATTCTCGAGCATCTGGCACAGGTTGGGATGAGCTTCTCTTGGAGGTGCTCTCTGCTGATGCCTGACAGGGCTGAGAGGATTTCTCTGGGTCCCACACTTGCAGGTCTGCGTTTTGATCAAACGCATTTTGTCCTGAGCACACGGTTTGTCCAGCAGCAACATTCACAGCACATCCTTTGTGTTCTCCGCTGGTTCAGAAAAGCAGCAAGACCTGGAGCTGGTGCTTCATCTTGTGTGCTATTACCACCTGTACACCACCACCCCCCTTAACCATCTCTTTTGTTCACCTTGAGAACAAAACCCAATGCATCAGACAAGAGCAGGGAGACATATAACTGGCCACCCCCAAATCAGGGTGATCGTCAGCGTGCGTGTTTGCCTCTGCCCCTGGCCAGCCACTACCAGCTGGGCAGGACACAGCGAGAAGCACCAAATAACCAGCTTTGAGGGAAGTTAGTTCCAAACCCCATTGCTGAAAAACCAGTCTGTGGCTTGAAACAGATTTCACAGCACTTTTGCATTTGTTTTTTGAATTTTTACAAGCCTAATGTAACCACGGATAGTCTCATTCCCTATGTTAAGTTCCTAATCCCCACAGGCTGAGTCACGGCGCAAGACAGAAGTGGCCAAGAAGGAGCATGGCAGCTTGTCAGGTTAAAAAAAAAAAATTAGCAGCATCACATCACTGTTGGGGGAGGGCGGAGAAGGAGGACAGCAGAGGTGTTGCCAGTACTCAGCTCAATCCTGCAAGTCACCGTGTCTTTCCCCTCAAGGTCCCTGTCATCCCTTGACTCATTTTAGACCGGTGTGAGGATCAGCAGCAATTGGAAGTCGGGGGATTTTAATGCCTGCAGCCTTAGCGCTCTCCTGGCAGAATTCAGAGGAGCTCTGAAAACCCTTCTCGAAAGACACTGAAGGTCTCTCTAATTGGCGCAATGCAGTACAGAAGAGAGAGGTCCAGGGTAGGTGTAAGAAAGCCTGTTTGGGTACCACAAGTTAAGAGCACGGCAACACTAAGCTCTGCCCTGGCTAATGAGCCCCTGCAATCGATGGGGTGTGCTATTTGCTGAGGACAGCCCAGTAAACCAGCTTCCCTGTATCCCTGATAATGGGGATGAGAGATGCGCACAGAGCTCCCCATGACAGCCCACGATGCGTCGGAGCTGGGCTGCCCCGGGCTGCCCCTGCCTGCCCCAGGTGAGGGGAGCGAGCCAAGACCCCAGGGTTTTCCACTGCCTTGGAGCCCTGTGGAGACGACGCAGCTCACTGCTGGGCAGCACCTCCCATAACCCAAACTACCACAGCTCAGAGCAGCTCGGAGCAGTGTCGTGCTCCCGAGGCAAGGGGGAGGCGTAACGTTATGCAAGCAGGGCACAAACTCCAAGGCTGTTCGGCGAGCGAATGCAACCCTTCTTGGCAAATACCGCCCAAAGGAGCCATTTACCCGCTGCTGCTCCATCCATCCGTGCCGCAGGCAGCGGGAACTGGAAAAATCTCTTTGACAAGAAGAAAGGTGATATTATTGGCATTACTGAGTGATTGGAATGACCGACCTGTCAAAGTCTTTGCTATAATCCATTTTGTTTCCTACTTTTAGAGCTGTTGATCTCTTAGACCCATTGGATACACACGAATGGCTTCCGGCACAAATGGTGCCGGCCTGAGCAGGCACACACCGTGAAAGGAAACTACAGCCCAGGATGCCTTTCTACACGAGCCACCATGCTGCAAATGAGGGGAAAGATAAACAGCTCGGCCCTAAGGAGCTTGATTTGGGGAGATAATAAATTAGAGCTCCCAGGCAGGCAGTATTGAAACATCAGGGTCTAAAGACCGTCAGCGGTGATCATCTAACAAAGGAGTATTCATCTCCTCCGTGCAGGCTCACTGTACATCCTTCATAGTAAAATACCGCAGACCCGAGTGCCGGGGACAGCATTACCCTGACAATGTAAACACATTAAGAAAGCAAAGAGTTACAAGCTCAGATGCTGAGTGTCGCAATCACGTCCAACCTATTTAGCAAATAACGTGGAAAGAAGACATGATGGATAAAGACGAAATTAATGACTGAACCAGTGCTCAGTGATTATCAAGAAACTAGTGATGAGGACCTGATTACATTCACAATGGATAATAAAGGCTTGCCCCAATCAGTAATATATATACTCAGTGCTTCAAAAGGACTCATTTCCAACACTGGGGAAAATTATGGGAGAAATTGGCTGGAAGGAAAAATGTCAACAGAGAAATGTGGGCTCGTAACACAAAACTTATTAGAGAGCCAAAAAGCCAGGACTCCACAATCCGAAAAAGACAATTTTGGCTAAAAGCCCTATTCTTATTGCTAAAGCAGCAATCAAGCATAACGCAAAAATAAAAGGAGAAAGAGACAGCAATCAATGCACATTAGAAGTTATGAAGTGCGTTGATAAGGAAAGTGAAAAAACACCACCGGGGAGGCACTTGCAGGCTGGCAGAGCCGCTGAGGTGATAGTAACAGTGCTACAACCTGCCTAGCCCAAGGCAAGCCGGTGCCTCGCCCCAGCCAAGCCTGAGGGGGTTGGTTTCTCTCTGCCAAAAGGCATCACCAGAAATAAATCGGCTTGGAGACTGCTGCAGGCCCTCTGCGACCCCGGCCCTGACATTTCACCTGCCGGCAGCTCTGTTCCCAGCTGAGCGATGGGTACAGCCATGGCTCCCGTCCCCACGGCTGGGGTGTCCTTCACGCAAAGCAACGACTTCCCACCGCTGTCAATGCACCCACCCTCGAGTCCAGCACCCTCCAGCACCTAGAGCCAACTCACCACCACGACCAATAAATTCACAACCATCCCCACCAGCTTGGACCTAGATCCTCCAGTTTTGACTCATATTTTGACCCAAAATAGGAGTCCAGAGCTCCTCCTCCAGATGTTGGTTCAAGCCTCTTCCCGTGCAAGGACTGTATTAATTACTAACCAGCAGCAAGGTGCAACTCGTTTTGGCTGATGCCAATACCACGGAGCTAATATTGGGAAGGAGGGGCTGCCCACTATTTGGGTCTTAGGAACCCCAAATCCCAGTGAAGTTGTAGCTCAGGAATTACAGTCCATCTCCCAGATGCTCCAGCAGAGGAAGAAAGCTTCCACCCACCCGTCCCTGAGCGGCTGAGCCGGAAGCGCTGTGCGCTGACAAACAGATGTGCCAGGCACTGATATTACTGTAACGTCTTTCAAACAATTTGTATCCCCAGAATGGTGGTAAAGAGATATTGTATGGCAAATAAATTAAACTATTTGGCCGTAAAGCCAATAACAGAGAGAGAAGGAAAGAAGCACAGACATTGGAGGAGCGACAGGTTTTTAAATGAGGTTAAAGAAAGATGGAAAGTCAACAGGGAAAAAATGAAATCCTAAAAAAAATATTATTAAAGCAGCAGCAAGAATGTGCTTTCTGGGATTTGTGGATATGGCTCCAACAAAAGGGCTGCCCATTTGTGCCAGTCTCACGAGGGCGAGAGGTTAAACCCCTATAAACACTTCAAGAAACAATAACAGTGGAAAATAGAAAACCAGAGGAGGGGAGGAGGGAGGGGAGCTGCTCCCTCACTCTCCTGCTTAGTTGAGCTGCCCTGCTCACCGCTCACAGCCCCCTGCCTGGCCGGAGCAGGCGGCACAGGTAGATTCATGACCCACACGACTGCTGCTATTTGCTCCCGAGTCCCTGGGATAGCTTAAAAAACAGTTTTAT
>NW_010395195.1:0-272 GCF_000710305.1 Buceros rhinoceros silvestris
GGTGCTCGGTGCCAGGCGCTGAGCCACAGCCTGAGTGTGAACACGGTCTCCCTTGCTGACTTTTGTCTTACATTAGAAAGGTGTAATTAAGATCAACCATGAGATGCCAGTAATAGGAAACATTAAACATTAACTGCAAACAATAAACATGAACTTGCCAGTATATCTTTGATATGGATGAAAGATGGAATAAATTGCACTAAACTATCCCTGAGTCACAGGATAGAAAAAAGGAGCCTGAGATACTGGTAATAATGCCCTGCATAAACAAC
>NW_010395195.1:458-1051 GCF_000710305.1 Buceros rhinoceros silvestris
GGTTTAGGAAGAAGGGCAGCAGCAAAGTATATCACAGGTTACAGAGCTGCATGTCCGTACTACACTCGGCAGTTGTATATTTGTGCTCCAAATTACAGAGCCCACTGTACTTCTGCCTGAGCTCCGGCATGGGCCAACCCAGGGCTGCAGGACCCACTGGTGCCATGGCAGAGCAGGGGAGGCCCCGCAGCCCCAGCCAGCCCGCACAGAGCTCAAAGCACCTCCCCACCACCGTCACCCCCTGGCACAGCATCACCCAGCACTGGGCAAGGGCAGAAAAGGACCAATGGTTTTACAGAGCCCACTGTACTTCTGCCTGAGCTCCGGCATGGGCCAACCCAGGGCTGCAGGACCCACTGGTGCCATGGCAGAGCAGGGGAGGCCCCGCAGCCCCAGCCAGCCCGCACAGAGCTCAAAGCACCTCCCCACCACCGTCACCCCCTGGCACAGCATCACCCAGCACTGGGCAAGGGCAGAAAAGGACCAATGGTTGTTCAGCCCCGTGCGAAGAGAGCAGCAGCAGGTAGACCAGCTCCTCTCAACACCAGCTAATGGAAAACAGTACCTGCTGACGGCGGCTGGCGCCAAGTAGC
>NW_010395195.1:1246-3146 GCF_000710305.1 Buceros rhinoceros silvestris
ACACGGTCTGCCAGGCAAAGGGCTGTCCGGGCAGCGCCAGCATGCTCGGGCACACACAGCGTGCTGATAACAACATCATACATCGCAAGAGAAGTGTGACAGCTTTATCCTGCAGCCCTCGCGCCAAACAGCAGCACCTCATGTTGACCCTGCCAGCGGCCAGCTCGGAAAACATCACCCACCTCCCCCAGACAGCAGAACCCCCAAATATGTCCATGTCAGCGACTGCTGCCAGCCTTGCCACAGTCACCAACGGGTGCTGCTGGAGGCAGCGGGGCTGGCACTGCTTGATGGCATCAGCTAGGCAGGGCACAGGCCTGGACCTCAACCCCGGTGGTGTTTTCTACGAAATCCCTTGTTATCTGCCCCCAAAATAGAGGCAGGACCAACAGACGGCAACTGGCATGTGCTGAGTCGGGTACAAAAGCACAGAGGGAACTGAAATGTCCTCTCAGCTCGGCAGGTCACCAGCCCTGCCATGCCATCCCTTGGCTGGGGGGAGAGAGGCGCAGGCAGGAGCAGGCAGGCATTGTGCTCCCGCACGACACTCCCAGCCTTGCCACAGCTACTCTCCAGTTAGGCGGCACAGCCTGCGCGGGGCAAGGACGGAGCAAGAGGTGGCACCAGCCCTGCGACCTCGAGAGGCTCCGCACAGCAAAGCAGGGAGCAGCAGGGGCTGTGGCCAAAGCCAGAGGGGTCACTGAGACCCCAAAACTTCTGGGACTGGTTCCATTCGCAGACACACAGTTAGAGGTGACAGAAACCACTGTGGCCTCACGAGACAGGCTGAGGAGCCCCAGGAGCGGGGTTGCCCCCGAGATCCAGCCAGGCTGGTGGCACAGAGGGGCCAGGCTGTTCCATGGGAGGGGGCAAGGGCCTGACTCACTGAGGAGCTGACTATTAGCCAGCTCGGCTGGTCACAAAAATTCCCCATGATGGCAACTCACAACTTTTGAAAGGAAAACATGAGGGGGCGATTATTTTCAGACCTTCCTCTTCTGATGTCCTGGCAGCTAGCAGCCACATGACAGCTATGGGCAGAGAGTTGCCAGAGAGAAGGCTCCCCCAGGGTCAAGGCTCTCCCAGGGTCAGGGTGGCTGCAGGGACAGGAGGAGGAGGAGCAGCCCTGTCCCTGCCCTGCTCCAGCCACCGGCCCCTTCAGAGGTTCAGTCAGCAGCTTGTGGGCTGACAGGGCTCCACAAGGCCCTTTCTGTCCAGAGGGTATTGCAAGCATCCTCCCATGGCGCAGCCCTTCCCGGCTAACACCAGTTCAGCTCCGCAGGCACTGTTCCCCCAGGCACCAGCAGCTCTTCACCCCTCTCAGCTGGCTGCAGAAGTAAATCTCTGCCAGGAGGCAGCGAGCAACTGTCCCTCCAGCTCCCCACACTGTGATTGAGGTTGAACCTGCAACATCACAAGGATGAAAGCAGAGCTGCTGCCTGCAGGGAGACATATATCGTGCCATGCTGGTTCTCACTCCAGCTCCAGAGCTGCCCAGGCTGCCCGCTCCCTACCCACAGCTGCCACCTCTGCACCTTCCACAGAGCTGTGCTTGGAAAGCTCCCCTTGCCTTTGCCAGGAGCCATAGCCTGTGGTCCTGCAAATCCCTAACTACTCCCGGGGGCTGGCGCAGGCAACGTGGGGAAGCCAAGAGGTTTTTGGGGTCCCCTGCAGGCAGCAGGGAGCGAGGGTGCTGGTGGGGCCGGCTCTCCCTTGCACCAGAGCCATTCAGCCGCCAGTGCCAGCCGTTCTGGGGTTGCTGCCTTGAGGCTGTGAAATGACAGGGGAGCGGCGGCCAGCTCGGGGTGAGCTATCATTACTGAAACATCCTCCTCCCCTGGCTCAGGACACCAAACACAGGGCTTTCTGGGTGGCAGCTAGCGGGAGGCAGCTGCTTGGC
>NW_010395195.1:3284-3859 GCF_000710305.1 Buceros rhinoceros silvestris
GCTGTAACTCCTGGCATGTTCTGGCTCCCTGTGTCAGCAGATTCACAGCCATGAAAGGGGAGCTGAGGCTAAAGCTGGCCCAAATCCTGCCCCTTTACATAGCACCTGAGAGCGAGTGGAGAGAACCTGCTGACTGACAGACACCACAGCCCCGTGTTACCCCTCTGCCAGGTCCGTGCCATCATCTGCAGGATGCTCTTCACCTCCCTGAGCCACAGGTGCCTTTTTGGACCTCAGCGATGCTCCCGTGCGGAGCAGGGACTGTCCCCTGCTGGGAGCTCTCCCAGTCCCTTTTGCAAGGAAGGGGGCAGGCAGGGGAGGGAGGACAGCGTGTCTCCTGCCTGCCTGCCTGACCAAAGCTCAGAGCGATGCTCAGGCCTTCCCCACCACGGAGGACAGCACTGTGCCTCGCATTGTTCAGAGCTGCCCACGCTGCCAGCAGCAAAGCACCCTCTTAGCATTAATCAGGACAAGGCAGGAGACGGGGAAGGTTCAAGCTGGGGTTAAGAAGGCGCAAGAAGGATCTTCCCGCATTAGCCTGACCTCCTGGCGGGTCCAGCCCCGACACTCTGCTG
>NW_010395195.1:3973-4435 GCF_000710305.1 Buceros rhinoceros silvestris
CAGGTGAGCTCCAGTGACGCGCCATGCCCAGCCAGGGCAGGGCACCTTCGCCAAAGCCACCCCACTGTGACCCTTAACGGATCCTTTCTCTCACCAGACACCGCTGCACCGCCCCTGCTGCTTGGGGGGCTTTGGGGGAGCCCCCGGTATGCCCAGCTCCCCCGTGAAAAATGAAGTCTTCCTCTGGAGGTACGAGGCCTCGAAGGATGAAAACCGCAGTGGAAAGGGCGAAACTGCTCGGATCTGTCCGCTCCCTCCCGCTAGGCTTGTCCATGCCTGCCTGGACCCATCTCCCGGCGGGGGTGGAAGCATCAGCTCTGCCCAGCCCCACTCGCTGGGCGGGCAGGCGCAGCCAGCTACCCCTCGCCGCACTGCCCTGCAGCGGGGGAATGGGCAGCGCTGCCAGCGCCGGCTCCTGCCTGTTGCCCTGCACGAGGCCCCGGCACCCCCCGGCATGGCCAT
>NW_010395195.1:4598-5272 GCF_000710305.1 Buceros rhinoceros silvestris
TGCTCCCCATCGCTAGGGTCCCCTGTGAGAGCAAGGAGAAGGGTCTCCCACCCCTTCTCCTGAACTGGGGGCTCCCTCCTCTCCCCACTCTGGCTGGGGACATCAGCCAGGCACTGCAGTCTCCTGATTAAATTATCACCCACTTTCTGCATGATGCCTGGAGGTCTCCTGGCCAGAGGAGATGTGTCACCACACGGTGTGGTCACCGCTTGGCTCTACTCTGGCACAACTCTGCCCACACTCCCCAGGGAAGCTGTCGAGGAGGGAGGGGGGGAGCCCAGGCATCGGTGGACAGGCACGGTATGGACTTGCCCAGGGTGGGCTCTGCCAGCCCCAGCACCCCAATACTGCCAAGAGCTGGCATGGCTTCATCACCCCTTCAGTGACTCAAACCACCTAAAAAAGTGATGCGGAAGGCAGCGATGAGGGCATCAGGAGTGCTGGGAAATCACCAGCATTAACCGATCAACCGTATTGATACTATTCCAGTGGTTACAGTGGGGGAACTGAGGCACGGGAAGGTGAAAAGAGAGCAGGTTACGTCAGGTCCTGTGACCACGGGCTATGTACACAGCTTGCAAGGTGGATGGTGGGGGCGTGATTTCTGAGCAGCACCTCTGGGGCTGCCGTACCGGCACTGCCAGAGACTGCTGCACTTTCACTAGCACAACCAC
>NW_010395195.1:5384-5831 GCF_000710305.1 Buceros rhinoceros silvestris
TGGTGTGCTGGGAAGTGGCGGGTCTCTCAGCCAGGCCACATACTCCCAAGGACCCGGTGCTGGGGCTCTGTCCCTGCTTTTTGGCTCCGCAGGGAGCATTTCTGGAGCCACAGCCTGGAGCTGGTGTTGCCAGTGTGGCTGCTCCCCCGAGCTTTCCTTGGCATCAGGACCAGGCGCTCCCCTCTTCCCCTCTGCAAACAACTGACTCATCCTGGAAAGAAACTGCTCTGAGATCTCCAGATAGAAAAATCCCTCCAAGGGCAAAACGCTCCTTCAGAAGCACATGCAAACCTGGGCGATCAACCACACATACAAAGCTTTGCACTATTCCAAATTCCCCGCTGCGAGGGGCCACACCTTTCCCCTCCCCAAACCCCAGCCCGACAGGCTCCAGCTGGAGCTGCATGCCCAGGTGGGGTCTGGCCACTCCCGGATGCCGGGGCTGGG
>NW_010395195.1:5986-6509 GCF_000710305.1 Buceros rhinoceros silvestris
CCCCCACTAAACTAGTTGGGGGGAAGTCCACAGACACAACTTCTATGCTTAAATCAGACCCTTTTACCCGCTCCATGTCCTCCCTCACCACCCTGCCCTTAGCTTGCCAGCTCCCAAGCCTTGTCTCCCCATTTTTGACCATAGCTAATCCAGCGATCAACACAAAGCCAGAGACCCTGGGAGACCTGAAGGCTGGATCCAACAGCCTGCTGCACAGGAACTGCTCTGACCCTGCACCCACCTCTAGGTTGGTTGCATCAGTGCTGAGGGCCCCCTCCAGAGTGTGGGTGGCCACCTCTGCCCTGGCAGTACCATGTCCCAGAGAGCCCAAATCCCCATCCAGGGCTCACAGGGGTTAAGGTCCCTGCTTGGTGTGCCATCTTCAAACACCTTGAACGGTCCCAGCGCCTGGCAGCGGCTCTCCAGCCACGTGAGCAGTTCAGTTACTGGCCCCAGCACTGCCTCTGTGCCCGCCTTTCACCCCATCCATCTCCCTGCTCCACGGAGGCCATCGGCCTCTCTC
>NW_010395195.1:6672-7234 GCF_000710305.1 Buceros rhinoceros silvestris
GGGGGAGCGCAGCCAGGTGTCCTTGGGCAGAGCCTCCAATGTCACCTTGGAGGGGAGCATGACGGGTCCAGCAGGGCGGCAGGGCAGCATGGACTGTGGCCGTGCCTGGCACAGCACCGGTCAGGAAACCTCACGGGGACCTTGCCTGGGCCATGCAGACTGAGCCCGCGGGTAAAGCAGGCTTCACGCTCTCCCACTGCTGCCGAGGGTGAATGAGCCACCCCCGAGCCTCTGAGCTCCTGGCAGCGTGGGCACGGCAGGCTCGGTGGGCATGGTGCTCAGCAAGCAACCCCCTTGGCCTCTCCATCCAGCCCTCCTCTGCGAGTGCCGTTTCCCACCGTGGGTGACTGGGTGGAGCTGCGTGTCCCCAGTCTCAGCCGAGCCGCTCTTGGTTGCGCAAAGTGCAACGGGAGCTGTTTCAACTAGTTGGACTGTTGCCTAGCAGTCAGGTGCCTTCCTCCTCCTCCTCCTCCCAAAACGGCTGCCAGTCTCCTGCAGCCAGCTGCCCAGGCTCCCACGGGTGCCTCTGTCCCCCCGCTGAACACACCATCCCGCTGCGAAC
>NW_010395195.1:7346-9937 GCF_000710305.1 Buceros rhinoceros silvestris
TGGGGTGCTCCAGGTGGTAGGGGCAGGCACGGGGACTTGCCGTACCCCAGCACAATGCACTGTTATCCTCCAGTGCAGCTGCGAACCAGCCCCGTCAGCGGGTTTCACAGTCCTTGAGGTGTCCTCAAGTGTCCTGGTACTGCTGATGCACAGCGTGCACCATAAGCAATCAGAGGAAAGGTTGCCCAGGCACAGCTCGCACCCACACGACCCCCATCGCACTTGGCCAGGAGCAGGGAGCCAGGGTCATGCAAGCCCCAAGGTGCAACAGAGATGGGGAAGGGGCTATCTGCCCCATGGCTGGTGAGTTCTGCCCAGCACTGTGGCCATGCTGGTGTTTCCCACTCTCTCTGCATCCCTGGTGGGACGCAGGAACCCAAGCAAACTGCTCCCTGTGACCTGCTCTGACCAAAATTTGGAAGGATGCAGGAAAAAACAGTCAAGGTGCTGTGAGCCATGAAGGAGGCCTCTGGCAGAGCTGGTCACCATGCTTGTCACCAGCTGGCTCAGCAGTGCTCGTGGCTCATGGCAATGGTTCGGTATTTGGCCTTGACTGGAGAAACTCTCCCCAAACAGCCTCCAACATATTGCAAAATGGGTGGGAAAACCCAGACCTGAGCACCAGGCATCTTCATGCAAATCCCTTCCTTCTCAAACCAGCACCAACCTCACTGGGACAGCAGGAAACCAGCAGCTCAGCTCTGCACGGGGCTCTTCAGCCTTTGCACAACACTTTAGCCTCTCCTTAAATTTCAACACAGATTGCAGGGAAATCATATGTCGTTGATTGAGTCAGCGGAGGCCCAGCAGCCCTGGTTCCAGCAGGGAAATGTTCCTAAACCACCCCCAGCCGCTCCAGCAGCACATCCAGGGCAGCCAGGCTGCTGCTGCAGATTGAGGCACCATAGCGATTAGCAGCTCCGTGGGGCGATAGCTGATGCTGCGTTGAAACGCAGGATGAAGTGGGGTGAAGCCAGCCACCTGCCTGCGCCAGGGCTGTGGGGCTCCTGCCACGGACGGTGTCTGACCCAGGCAGCCTGGGTGCGGATGCGGAGAGGGCAAAGTGCTGCAGAGCCAGCCTTTGTACTGCTTGTTGGAGAAGGAAGAGGAAGCAGCCAGCCCGGTGCACCGAGAAGAGAGACGCCAGCCCGGCAGCACCAGCAGCAGTGCCGGGAGAGGGAGCTGACACTGGGCTAGGGTGGCACAGGAGATGGCTCCATCCCTGCGACACGTTTCTTTACTACAAACTTCTGCGCAACAAAATAAGGCCTTTGCCAAACTAAATGGGCCCTGAGCCAGCTCCTGCCAAGGCTTCCTGGGATGCTCCACTCTACCCAACTCTTGGCGAGTGCCAAGATCTTGTTACAGGTGTCAGTTTTTCTGTTCGGGGTGTTTTTCCAGCTGGTGCTGGATGTCCTTGACAAGCTTTTCCACAAAGGTGGCATCAAGCTGAAGGAGCAGGGAAACCTGCCTGTGCTGAATAGTAAAACCCACTGGCAACACCGTGACGCTTCTCCAGACGCTGCATCTAAATATAGACTCCTCATTTATTACCCTGCCGGCTGCTGGATTTAGTGCGAGAGGAGCCGGGGGGCTGCAGTGATGCTCCCCCTTGCCCGCGGCTAGGGACCACCTGTACACATCCAGTGTGGAACCTCACATTGGCTTAAACAGGGTGCAAAGCATAGAAAAAAACCCACAAGCCTTCTCCCTGGGTGCTTCCTGAGAAATGGGGCTGGTTTCACCAAAATGTGAGTCCAAATCTCCCGCTCTGCACCCCAGAGGGGTTTAGAGATGCGCTGGCATGAGCAGGTCCTGCCTGGGTGGGCAGGGACTCCTCTGCTCCTGGTGAGAGCAGCGGTGGTACCCAGGCCTCCTGGCGAAGGACACATGGCTTTCCTGGGGCCTCCCTGATGATGAAAGGCAGGCAAGCTTCCTCACTCAGAGCAGCCACCGACACCAGCGCTTGACCCGGCTGTGCTTACTGTCTCACCGGTTCTACAGGCAAGGGATCGCTCCTGCCAAACACGCAGCTCACACCAGGATTCATCCCTCTGTTGCACATCCTGGAGGGAAGGAGACATGCCCCAAAATTTGCTGGGGACCTGCAGCCTTCGTCACGCCTTCCAAGGTTTTCCTGAGAGAACCTGTTCACCGAAGGAAAGGTAGTGCTGGGGAGGGAGAGTCGATGCTCAGGGCAGGGCAGGCAGGGGAGGATGGAGATCGCATCCTGCATGCCTGGGAGAGCACAAAATCCTGCCAGGCTCAGCTCCGGGACATGGCGTGAAGGCAGCTGCCATGGGGCCAAGGCATGGGCACGAGGAGAGGGTGAAGCCTGGGAGGCTGTAAAATGCTGCTGGCTGGTGGCGGCGCTCACCGGCAGCTGCCAACTGACCACGCTCCCCATCCTGGGCCAAGCTGCAAAGCCCCTTCACCCAAGCTCCTGAGGGGGAGCATTCGATGGGGTGGGACTCAGGGGAGACCCCAAAGGTGCTCCCCCTAAAACTGCAGCACTGACCTCAGCCATGACCTCGTCAGAGCCATCCCAGGAGATGCCAGGCTGCTGTAGCTGCCACAAGCCTCCTGACCAC
>NW_010395195.1:10044-10468 GCF_000710305.1 Buceros rhinoceros silvestris
CAGAGCCATCCCAGGAGATGCCAGGCTGCTGTAGCTGCCACAAGCCTCCTGCCCAGGCAGAGCAAGCTCCCGGCACCTTTCCTGCTGCTCTCTGGTGGGACCTTCAGAGCAGGGACCCTGTGCAAGAGGCAGGAGGGACAGCAAGCTGTGTGCTTGCTGCCTTCGCCAGCACATCTGGGAAAAATGGGTAAAACACGGGGATGCAGCACAAGGCAGCCCCTACCCTGCACGGCCGGGAAGCCAGGCTGGGCCCAGGCGCTGCTGGCTGCTCACGGCAGCCACCCCCCCCACTCTTGGCGCTGAGTCCCATTGAGACGGGGCCAAGCAGGATGGGAACTCCAGGCATCCTGCCTCCTGCCTCCGGCGCTGCCGGCCGGCTGGTTCACGCTGGGACACCTGCTCCGCGGGTGGCCAGGGTGTCCTG
>NW_010395195.1:10641-10872 GCF_000710305.1 Buceros rhinoceros silvestris
GCCTCGGCCATGACTCCTGCCTCGTGACTACAGCAGAAACAGGCCAAGGCCTCCGGACACAAGGGATGCTCGACCCCAAGCTGCCGTCCCCATGCAGGAACAGGCAGGACAAGGCATGGTTCTCCAGCAGAGTAGCTGAAAAAGCCACCCTCCAACTGGCGGGTCCACAGCTCCCATGGAGTGTCCCCACTGCCAGGGGTGGCTGCACCGAGACTTGCTGCCAGTGGCCCA
>NW_010395195.1:11043-11690 GCF_000710305.1 Buceros rhinoceros silvestris
CAGCACAGCTGGAGGGAGCTGGGGCTCTGCAAGCCCATGGGAGTCCCATGCACACCCTGCATTCAGTCCCCACCTGGGCACCAGAGACAACGGACATATTTTGACCCTTTCCACCTAAATTTCACCATCTTCCAAACAACCTTCATGTTTTTGGAGCACAGGGAAGCCTGACTCAGTCTGATCCTTGCAGCATCGCCATGCTCAGGGTGAGGTGGCCAGTCTCATGCTACGTTCTTCAGCCAGACCTTGCAGATGGCACCAGCCCTTCTTTTGGGGAAATGTTTGGGCTCGCAAGGCAAAGGCACATCAGAGACCTCCTACATGCCTTCCCCTTCTCCCCCCATTCACTGTTCAGGGACCATCCTATGCAGAAAGACTTGCAGCCACCCAAAAAACGCCAAACATGATCCCTGGATGACCTCTTCCTCCCTGTGCTGCCATCTGCTGAAGAAGCAGAGAGGGGACACAAGGATGCCTGGCTTCTGCCTTCCCCCTCAGCTCCAGAGGCCTTTCCCCTGCTTTTCCCAGGCTCGCAGGGGGCATAAATCCCTGGGCAGTAGCTGGTATTTGGGTAACAGGCCATGGAGCACTGGGGATCCAGAGCTGGCAGCATGCGCTGCTGTGGTCCGGATGCGGCCGGGGGTTGG
>NW_010395195.1:11846-14183 GCF_000710305.1 Buceros rhinoceros silvestris
CTCCAGCAGCTCTCCCACGGCCGCCAGCAAACACACCCGGGGCCCCCAAGTCCAAATGTGAGAGATGGCAGATGGGGGAAGAGCTCAGAGGGGAGCAGAGCCTGCCTGCAGCTCTGCCTTCCTTGCCTGGGCTGGGGGCGCTCCTGTGGCATCACTGCTTTTACCCACCCTGGACCACAGCTTTTTTTGCATGGTGACATATACCAGTTGAGGCTTTGCTGCTGTCCTGCTGGAAGGAGCCCTGCCCCCATCCCTGACGGTGATGCTCTGCAACAAGCTCCTTCGCCCCAGACAGCTCACAGCCCTGGCTGTGCCACCCTTCTCCAGCTAGCGACAGTGACCCTCACCCACCTTTTCCCGCAGCAGGATTTTCCTAACACCAGCCAAGGGATTTGCAGGTATAAAGGGTTCACTAAGTGCAAACCGTGCCCAGGAGCCGGCTAGCTTCTATCTTGGCAGAGACCTAGCGCTGTGCTGGAGAAAACTCTGCAAAAATCACACCCTGTGCCTGCCACCCCCAGCCCCAGGCAGCCCCTCGCCCTGGGCATCGCCCCTTGCCAGGGGCATGGGTCCCATGGGAGGGAGGCAGCGCCTGGGCAGCGAGCGCAGGCGACATCCAAAGAAGGAAAGCAGTCGGATGGATGCAGGAGCCGGCTGGGCTCCCTGGCCGGCTGGCCAGCCCATACTGTAAAAGGAGTGGGAACAGGGACTGCACAGCTCCGGCTCCAGCGGTTTTAAGATGGCTGTGAAGCTGAGAGGAGGAGGAGGAGCACGTTAACCCTCCTGGCACTGCGCCGCAGCCAGGAGCACCGCAGTGAGGACGAATGGCAGGTTTCCTGAGGCTCTGCTTAAGAGCAGATGGACCAGGGTCCCCTCAACTCCCACCCAATAAAATGCTCCTGGTGATGCTTTCAGGCCTGGCAGCACGAGCTGGGAGATGCTGTCCTCAGAGAGGCCAGGAGGAGGAGGAGGAAGAGTCATGAGGCAGATGTCTGCAGGAGGGAGGTGACCCTCCATGAGTGCAGGATGCCCAGCAGGGCCTTGAAGACTCCTTGAACAAGTACTCCCTGAGCAGATACCCTCCCACTCATGCTATCCACCGGAAAGCACCACGCTGGGGGCTCAGTAGCACTGGGGGGGCAGGAAGGAGGCACCCATGGGTGCCAGCCCTCTGGGCGCCTGCCTGTCGGTATTGCCATCCCTTGCTCAGTGGGGAGCAGCAGGGCTGAGCGGTTGCTCAGCTTCCCTCCTCCTTTCCCTGTGGACAAGCACGTGAATAATCGCTTTTTTCCTGCGTAATGTTTTCCTTTAAAAACATCAGGCTTGGCCTTCCCTGAGCTTTTCTGTGGGATTCATCAGAGCTGCAGGAACCCAGGCAGGGCAACGGGAGGAGCAAAGGTATCTTGCGCTCAACAGCAACTTCCCTTCTCTGAAATGTTTATTGGTCATTGACGTCAAGTAATTACTGAAATTTATTAATTAAGAAAGCGTTTAAGAGCATCGCTTTTGTTGAGGTTTTGTCATTACAATTAGTTTATCAGCCAACAGGAGAAACATCAGCCTTTGCAGTTGCTTGGAGTGCAGCACAGCGCCTATAATTAATTTCCCTTTCCGCAGAAAGCATTTTGCTTTGACCTGCCTTGGGGACTTGCCTCTCTCCAGGTGTGCCAACCGCAACAGCTCTGGAAAACACCCAGCCAAAGGGACCTCGACAGCCCATTGGATGGGAACACCGTGTCCCCTCTAGCCCGTCAGAGGCAACTACGCATGGTCAGCGGCTCTTTTCGGGAAAGCATCCTGGCCAGATGCCCTCATCCCAGGGAGGAACCTGCAGGGTTAACAGGGTTGAGTCCCGCAGTCTCTCCTGGGCCACCCTGCCATGTCCCATGCCACCCAAAGCTGTGTCCCTGGCTCTCATGGCACCTGCCTCCCTGCGCCAGTGTCCTGAAGCGGAACAGCTTGCTGTGGGTGACAGCTCAGGCATGCCATCATCTGCAGCCTCGTGTGACGGGCAATTTAGCACCAGACTCTGTCCCTACAACTGCCAGCACCCCGTGACGCTCTGCTCTGAGGGCTGGGCTTGGGGCAGGCAGAAAACTGACAGGGCATCACAGGAGATGGCTCTGTGCAGCCACCCAGGCAGCTCAGACAATTTGCTGCCTCCGGCCAAACTACAGTCCGTTTGGCTGACCCGTTCCATAGGGCTACACCCCCCTTCCATAGGAGCAGCAGTACAAGCCCACCCAAACGGTGTTGGCCCTTCCTGCTCCACCCTGTATCTGCCTGTGACCAGGAGCCACAGCACAGGCAGGCGGCCACGCACCCGTCTCCTCCCTG
>NW_010395195.1:14313-14582 GCF_000710305.1 Buceros rhinoceros silvestris
GTGTCCCCCCAGCCACCATTCAAAAGAGGTTTTCTTCTTATCTGCTTCCTGTCCTGGGGAAACAGCTGGCTCCCAGGTTCTTGGCACCAAGAGGCACTGCTTTGGCAGCCCAGTGCTTTCCAAGAGTTGCCCCACACAGGCAGGCGGCCACGCACCCGTCTCCTCCCTGAGAAAAAGGCCAATGCCTGCGCGGGTGCAGACTTCGGAGCACCAGCACCTCCTCCCTCCCTCACCCGGTGACCCGCGCGCTGCGGCTATCAGGCGGCCGG
>NW_010395195.1:14964-15422 GCF_000710305.1 Buceros rhinoceros silvestris
CAGGACAACCCCACCAGTACCAAGCAGGAGAGGGCACGCACGATTTGTGCTCGGAGCGGTCAAGGGCATGGATTTTGGTGGGTTACTTCTCCCTCATTTCCTGGGTACTCTGGCCCAAGGACAAGTGACCCCGTGGTGGGGCTGCGTCCTCACCTCTTACAGCCACTCTCTCTGTTTGGCCTCGCCTTTGCACCCTGTGCCTTGCAGGAACCCAAGACTGGGAGGCCACCACGCTGCACCAGGCTGTGCCTTTGAGACAATGGGAGCCCTGGGGAGCAGCACAGCTCCCGAGAGACCAGGGCACAGGGATGAGGGACCTGTGCCTCTGTGATGCCATGTGGCTCAGAGCACCCTCCTGGGGCAGGCAGGGCAGGACGGGCAGTGGGACACGGCACATGCCGGCAGCTCTGGTGTAGGGCACGGTGTGCTGCAGCTCCTGCCTCACCCGTGCACAAACC
>NW_010395196.1:0-394 GCF_000710305.1 Buceros rhinoceros silvestris
CCGTGTCACCTGCTGGGGCTGGCCCTGGTAGAGCTGGACGCGCTTGTGCCACTCGTGGACGTTGTGGGGGTTCTGGCGCAGCAGGACGCTGTTGAGCAGCAGCGGCCGCCGCGCCCTCAGCCGCTCGAAACGCGGCCGGCACGCAGCTCCAGCTCCACCTCCTCTGGGGACACCAGGGACACCGGGGACGCCGTCAGCGGGGACACCCAACAGTGGGGACACCCGACAGTGGGGACACCCCACGGTGGGGCCACCCGATGGCAGGGACACCCTACAGTGGGGACGCCTGACAGTAGGGACACCCCACGGTGGGGACACCCGATGGAGGGGACGCCTGACAGTGGGGACACCCGATGGCGGGAACACCCAACGGCGGGGGCACCCGACAGGCGGG
>NW_010395196.1:605-924 GCF_000710305.1 Buceros rhinoceros silvestris
CAGTCTACAGCAAAGACACCCAGCAGTGGGGACACCCAATGGCAGGGACACCTGACAGCAGGGACACACAACCGTGGGGACACCCGGTGGAGGGGACACCCAACGGCGGGGACCTGGTGCGGCCCCACCCACGTGGGGCACAGGTCAGCACCCCGAGGTGTGGACGGGGGGACCAGGGTAACCCCAGGGTGACATGGGGTCAGGGACCCAGGATGGGGACAAGGTGACCAGGATGGTCTCGAGGGTAGAGACCTGGGGTCAGGGACACTTGGGGACACGATGGGGCGACCAAGATGCCTCCACAGGGAGGAACGGGGGC
>NW_010395196.1:1080-1636 GCF_000710305.1 Buceros rhinoceros silvestris
GAGGACACCTGGGGACAGGATGAGGTGACCAGAACCCCCTTAAGGTGACCAAGACCCCCCCAGGGTGGGGCCAGAGGGTCAGAGACACTTGGGGACAGGGTGACCAGGGGACACGCGGGGCACTGGAACCCTCAAACTTCCCCTTTTTGGGGGAAACTGAGGCCAGACACCCCCAAACTCCCAGTTTTGGGGGGAAACTGCGGCTGGGCTCCCAACTCCCCATTTTCGGGGGGAAACTGAGGCCAGGGACCGTGGGGACCGCGGTGTCCCCCTCACCGTCCTCCTCGCGGCCCAGCTCGGCCATGGTCTCCATCTTGGCGGCGATGACGCTCTCCTCGAACTGGGCGTAGCTGTCGAAGACCTGGGGGAAGTCGCGCACCAAGGACACTGCACTGGGGACGGGCAGGGGATTGGGGTAGTGGTGGCCCTGGGGTGACATAAGGACAAGTGACTGGGAGGGTGGTGGCATAGGGACAAGGACCAGGGTGCTGGTGGTCCTGGGATGACGTAAGGACAGGAAAGTGGGGGGGTGGTGGCTCCTGGGTGACATGGGGAC
>NW_010395197.1:0-8151 GCF_000710305.1 Buceros rhinoceros silvestris
GCTGCATGTGGATCCTGCTGTGCAGCCAGTCGGCAGTCAGCGCCTGCCTCCTCTTCTCGAAGCGCCTTGCCCCTGCCCTCAGCCGGAGCTGGGCTGTGGGGACGCGAATGCTCCTCCCGCCGGCTCTGCGGCTTTGCGGTAAAGTGCCGTCAGCGCACCCCCGAGAACGGGACGCGAACGGGAGCTGTTCCCTGGAGCAGAGGGATGTGGTGGAGGGGCTTCCGCCGCAGGGGACGGCCGCTTACCTGCATTAGCACAGCCTGTGAATCATGCATCGCCCTGAGAAGCAGAGCTTGGCGTACCCGCTTAGCCCCGAGGTGCTCGGCAACCGCCAGCACTGCAGAAAGGCACCTCCTTCTCCTGGCCATACGATAACCACTGTCTCTCCTGGGGAAGTTTCTACATCTGCCACCTTGCAGAAAAGTGGGTCCTGCAAGGCTCCATGTCCCCAGGTTGCTTGGCAAGCGCAGTGTGCTGTTCACATTTCCTGGCACTCGTTTCCTAGGGACTCTTCTAGGGATTCCTGGGGTGACCCTCAGCAGCAGCTGCAGCCCTCCCTCACCTTTCCACGCTCCTTTGAAGCATAAGGACAACTTTAGAGAAAGACATTTCCAGAACTGGGATGGAGGGATGACGCTGAACTTGGCACAGTGCTGGTGCTACTACCTCGAGAAACTGCTGCCTACAGCAATGGTGGCTGAATTCCCCAAGCTGTGGATAGTCCTAAAGTTCAGAGTTAGGACAGTGTGACAGGCAGTGTAGAGAAGGTCTCTCTAGAGGTTTTGTTAGGCCTTCTGCATGGATAGTTCAGGTCAGCTAGGCTGGACACTGAGCCTTCATTCTAGCATCCTTCCGGAAGGGACCCTCAGACCTGGAATAGCTCTCCGGTAGCTCCCATATTGCAGACCACTGGGAGAGTTTGAAGATCGGGTCCAAAAAGAGGGATGTAGTTCATGAGCTATTTCTAGCTGTCAGTATAGGTTAGAAGGGATTTTTTTGTTTGTTTGACAATAACGAACCATATTGTTTCCAACTGTGTTTCTTAATGAAGAGAAACCAAAATAGTAGTTACGGTTTTTTTATTCTCTATATCAGTTATGTAGAAGAACCTCAAACGAGTGTGGATCTGAGGGCAGTTTGTGCTTCACAAACACAGCCTGAGCCAAGTCTGCAATGCCACAGAAACATGTTACAGCCTCTGTGGCCTATTGATGCAAGGAATGGAAGGAGACCAGAGACACCCTTCTTGCTCAGACGCCACCTTGCTCACCTTTGAAGAGGGTGGCAAAGGCACTATAAGCAAAGCTGAGCCTCTCTGAACTCCTCCTGTGCTGAGCTGATGCACCCACAGGTCTGCGGGTGATGCTCACCTACCAGACAAACCAGAGCTCTTGCCCTGTGCCACTCTCCGCAGGGTATTTCAGCAGCACTGGTGGGCAGATGCCGTGTCTGGAATTGCAACGAGAGAGACAAACAGAAGAAAATGCTAGGAATATAACCTCACACCGATGCCTTGCGAGATAGCTGCCTGCCTATGGCCCCATGGCCATACCCCTGCAGGGGCCAGCTCAAGATGGCACTGCCGGGGACTGCCTGCACCTTGAAACACTGCCAAGGGCTGCCCGACTGCAGCTGCAGCCCCGACCAGGCTGCTGGGCAGGGCACCCGTGCAGCAGTGACAGGGGTGTATTTCTGGCTGCTCCCAATCCGGAGAGCCTGGCACTGATCTCACCGCAGAAACACCTGTGTGGAGAAGCCCCGTCCAAGAGAGCGGAGCTGGGAACAGGCCTGTGAGCCTGGCCAATCTGGAGAGCCTGGCACTGATCTCACCACAGAAACACCTGTGTGGAGAAGCCCCATCCAAGAGAGCGGAGCTGGGAACAGGGCTGTGAGCCTCGCCAAGACGTGGTCAGCAGGAGCACTACCCTTCTGGTCTGGCATGGCTCTTCTGTACTGTGGGCTCGAGATTCAGACTTATTCCCTGTCCAGAGTTCACTGTGCATTTCTTCTTCTTCTTTTTTTTTTTTTTAGCTTTTCAGAGGAGATCTTCAGCTTTTCACATGCTTTTATTTGTGTCTGTATTTTTTAAATACTTTTTGTAGAACTATTTCTCATCAACAGAAGTTCCATGTAGTGTTTGGTGCTAAATTCATCACTGACCTTGAAATACTCCAGAATTATGTAATTGGCCCTGTATTTGGCCCTGCTGCTGCTTCTCAGTGCACACCTGCTGTGTTGGGAAGCAGGATTTAAACCTCCAGAAGGACCAGACCGAGGCCAGGCTCATTTTTAAACATTATCTAATTTACCAGAAAGAGAGGCGATGAAAGGCAGGATGGGCTTTGATCATGCCTAATTATGGACCGTAATATTGGATACAGGGACACAATATTGCCATGGGTGGCTTTTTCTGCCCAGAAAAACAAAATTTTCCTTAAAGAAACAGCTGTGTCCTGCCTGCAGCCTGCAGAAGAATGGCATTAGTCACGTGCAGTCCAACACGTAGCACAATTGTAAAGTTCGCTCTATGAGACTGACAGGAGCTATTCATATTGGCCCCCTCCACCATCTGCCTGAATGGCAGGCTGCGGGGCAGCAGCAGCCCCCCCTCGCCGCCTCTGCGCGGCCTCAGCACTTAGTGCCTTCTCAACGTCTGTTCCCAAGTGCAGAGAAATTGGGGATTGAAAGCAAAGAGAGGATGTCACTCAGGTCAAAGCAGGTTGTCAAGAGGGAAGAAAAAGTAAGGGGACAGTCAAATCTTCATCTAGTGGGAGTGCCAGCTTGCTCTTCTCCTGGGGGCAGAGGCGTTGGCAAAGGGGACAACTGGACAGCACGAGTCTGGGAAGAAATCCCATATTCTCCCTCCTTCTTCCCTCCCTGAGCTTAGAGGACTCAGCTCTGAGGCAGGACCAGGCTGCGTGAGGGTCAGTGCCAGGGCAAGACGTCCCTGCTGCTGTGTGCAGCGCCTGTGTGCTGGGATGTGGGGAGGAATGCCAAGGGCTTTGGCTGCACCCCATGCACACGCTGTCAGACATCCCTTGGGGGCTGGCAGCAGGGACCACAGACCTGCTACCATGGTCACCGGTTGCCTTCCCAGATGCCCTTCAGGTCCTTGGCCTGGGAACCAGGCTGCTAATTTTGTCCACACCAATTTTCTCACAGATGAATTTAATCTTCAGAAATATTTACTGTGGTAACATAGAGGGTTTTTTCCCTTTCAAACGAGCCTGTGGGTCCTGGGATAGGCAGTCTTATATCCCAGGCTGGGACCAGGCTCTCAATCCAGAGGACAAGCTGTCTGGTGGCCTGAACACCATCAGCCTTTGAAGGTCAGACTGGATGGAGGGGGATCCATTTTCATGCTATCTCCTATTTATCCTTTTCATTTTCAGACAGTGACATCTTTCCTTGTGGCAGAAATTCCTTTTATCAATGCCCGTGGCTCGGAGCTACTACAATCCTTTCCTCTCCTATTGCATTAATTCTTAAAGTCACATACTTCTTGCAGTATGATGTTAAGTAACATACTCATTTTTTTTTTCCATCAACGCATCATTAACATCTTTCCAATTCAGTCACTGTCAACAAGAAATCTAAAATCAGGACACCTGAGGAGGAGGTTTAGTGGTCCTCTTGCATCCCAATACTTATTCATTCTAGGCCAATACTTCCGATTTCACCGTGAGCCATCATCACCTCCCCTCAGGCTCCTGTCTCTCCTCAAAACCCTTGTTCTCTCTTTCTCTGAGTGTGAAGACAGAGCAGAGGCTTAGGAAACTGCAGGTGAGAGAAAAGGTATCATGCGACTGAAGTATCTTTGCTTTTATCTGCCCTTAATGGACAAAGAAAAGGGACCATTCACAGATGGCCTAACTTTGAATTTGCCAGCTTATTTTCTTATTATATTTCAAAACAGAAACAGAGCCCGATTTTCCCTCTGCTTTGAAGTGCACATTCATTAGGCTCAACAAGGAGTCACAGGGTTGTGACCCAAATTGGGAAAAATAGCTGAAATTTTCCACAGAACAATGGAAATTTCAATTTTTTTCCTCTCCTCTCCTCTCCTCTCCTCTCCTCTCCTCTCCTCTCCTCTCCTCTCCTCTCCTCTCCTCTCCTCTCCTCTCCTCTCCTCTCCTCTCCTCTCCTCTCCTCTCCTCTCCTCTCCTCTCCTCTCCTCTCCTCTCCTCAGAACAACTCAAATGTCATTTTATTTCCGCTCCTCTCCTCTCCTCTCCTCTCCTCTCCTCTCCTCTCCTCTCCTCACAAACAACCAAATCATCTAGAGAATTTCTAAAGAAAATCTTTGACCATTGCTTAGAAGCCTTATTTTTCAAGTAAAAATTTGGAAGGTTTTGTGGTTTTTAAAAAATTAATAGAAATTGCCTAGTTTTAACACCCACGGGGGAGAGATGAGGATAACAGTGCTTACCATACAGACAAACAGAAGCCACTGATTGCTGATTTCAGCCCAGGCCTGCCGTATGATGCACAGAGATAACACCCATTGCTCAGGCTAGGGTGGAGAAAAAGCTCTATTTTAGGCAAGGAAAGAGAATTTTGAGTAAATTAGTGTCCAAACAGTGACTTCAGTATCATCTCTGTACCACCCAGCTGTTCACTGAGTGGCACTTTGCTTTACAGACCATTAAAACAACAGCAGTGATTTGGGTGTTCGTGCTATTTGCACCGCTCAGGGCACTCATGGTGGAGGGATCCCTGCCCTGGTTGACGGTGTGTGTTGCATCAGCAGGTCCACTTGCTCAGTCCAGGCCAGCCTGGTGCTGGAGTACCTTTACTGAATGTGTGCCTCAGCCTGGGAGGTTTTGGTGTAGGAGTGGCTAAGGATTGACATCGCTTACAATGAGTGACGCTTTAAAAACACTTCCCAGGTATTTTTGTGTGAGAAAATCTTTTCTCTCTCCTTTTTTCAGTCTTGAAGGAAATACTGTATGTTTAGGAGAGGGCTGGCTGCAACTTTGAAGTAAATGGATTTATTCTTGTGCTTTACTTAAAAAAAATGAGTTAGGAAACTTCACATATCAAAAATTCCCAAGAAGACAGCTGTCAGGAGGTGACATGTTGGATATGAAGTGGTTCTCCAGCTGGTCCCTGTCTGCATGCTGGGAAGGCATGTGGAGACATTTTTTCAATTGCTGTACTAGTTTGACACGTTCACAGTGGAAAATGATGTATCATTCTTGAGCCTTTGGTTAGTGGACACTTCAAAGTGCATTGGATCCTCAGAGAGGAGTGCCCTATTGTTAATTGTTCCTTTCACATGTACATTGGGATGAACATGGCAAGAGCAGCGAGGAACAAAAGGGCTCCGGTGGCCTCTTAGAGAAAACCCTGTGCAGCTCAACCTGAGTCTGACCTTGAAAGGGTGGGTTGCTCTGGTTTTTAAATCCTGCTCACCAGTTCATTCCCCTCTGGCTTCCCACTGTTACCCAGCTGCAGGGAAATGTGATGCTGGAGCAGTGAGTGCAGTGGGGCATGGAGAGCCTCTCCAGTGCTGCCACATGGTGCCCAAGGAGATACATCCTTTCAGGAGGGGATGGGCATGGTCGAAGTCTGAGGGCTTAGAGAGGGCTTCTGCAATGGGTGTGTTGGTGGGGTGCCGCATTTCTTTTATGCTCCAATAAGCAGACAAGCCATATCCACCCTCCTCAGTCTAACTGATGCACTAGCCCTCAGTCTCAGAGCACAGCCCAGGGGTCTTGAGCACCTATGATTTGATATAGGGTCTCATAATACATGGCATTAGTTTTCTAGGTCTCTGAGGACACAGTTCATTAATATCCTGAGACAATCCTTTGCTCCCAGTCACCTGTTCCATTTCTCTCTGTCTCTCCCTCTAACCCCCTTGGGCAACCAAGTAGCTCTGCTGGGATATTGCACTGTGCAATGTCGTGTCCAGGCTGGGTTAAAAACTCAAGCACAGGAGGCAGTTTGTTCCTGGAAATAGAGATGTGATCCCTCGGTGTGCATCCCTTTCAATGAGCTAGACAAAACCTCTCCCTATGGCTCAGCTGCACAGAAGGATCTGTGTCAAGTCACAGAGAGGCCAGGCCCCAGCTAGCACATTCCTAAATAGATGCTCAAGCAGGTGACTGGAAATTGCCCCACCCCCTGTTCGTCTGAAAGGAGAAGATTGCACAGAGATTTGCATGCTGGTGTGAGCCAGAGGATAGAGGGTACCGGCAGGGCTAGCTGCCCCAGGTCTCCTAGGAAAATGAATGGCTGCTGAAATAGAAACTGGGAAGAGAGAGGAACATCTGTGGTGGCAAAATCAGACACCATATTACAGCCCACCACGGAGTCTTCCTAGACCTGAAACACCTGAGCCTGGGCACCAGCACATGTGATTCAGGCCAGACTGAGTGAAATGATGTGAAGTGGGATCGCAGCACTGGGTGTACTGGTACAGGTACACAGAAGAGTCATCCCTGAGGCCTCTGCTCAGAGTTTGGTATAATAGTACAGTCTAGATCTTGTCCTCCTCTGAGGAAAATATGAGTAATGGAAGTAAAATAAAATGTGGGTGTTTTCTAACCCTCAGTGCTCAGGCCTTTGATGCCTCAGATCAGTAAGGTAGATTTTACTTGCAAAATGGCTTGGACTTTGGTCCCAGCTTTCCTCAAGGTGTGCATTTGTTTGGTCCAGAGCTGGCATCATATCCCTGACAGCTGCTGCACATGTTCTGTGTCCCTTTCCACTTTTCCCAGCTCCAGGGTGCTGCGGGCTGGAGAGCAGGAGCAGTGCTGCTCCAGCCGTGAGAGACAGTGGGTCCTGGGCTGGCACACAGGCTGCTGCCAGCTCGGTGTCATCAGAGCGCCCAGTGCGCACCGAGGGCAGCCCTTCTGCTCTCCTGTTCCTGCAGCTCTTGGTTTTACCATGCTATTAAGTTATTGCCACCCCTTACGGACAAGCCTTCAAGAAGGCGGAGGGCTCACATAACTCGGGATCAGTAAAGGAAGCAGCTCAATTAGCATTTCACACGCCTTTTCTTCCCTCTCTTCTTACCTTCCCTGCAGCGGGCATGCTTTCCCCTTAAAGGATTGTCCTGTTTCTGCTCCTTGCCAGCGTTGGCAGGGTGACAGTAGTCGAGTGTGCAAACTTGTGCTATTGTCCCCAGGCCAGGGGGAGTCATGGAGACCCACTAATATGACACAGGAAAATGTTTGCTGATGGCAATTCTATGGGCTTTGTCTAACTCTTTCTCCATCATGACGACTCGATTTAAGTCTCTAACTGTTTGACTACAGATGCAAGAGTACTATCCAACTCCATCCTTTTGTCCGGGTAGTTTGAATGGGTAATTCAGCTTTTGTGTAACTCAATTGAGGGGGCAAACATAAAGACAAGATTCTTGAGCGCTCAAGCTCCCTTTCCATGGATATCTGCACATCTCTTTAGAGATTTGTTCCTTTCCTACCTTTTTCTGACATCATCCTCCCCTCAAAAAAAAAAATAAGGCTCTGATGGGGAACGGTTAAAAGTAGGCTAGCCTGGTCCCCTGTATTACATTGTCCTGTGCCAATGAAGCATGGTTAGTATCAGCCCCCAGAGAGCTTCAGGGAGTGCAGAGAAAAGGGTGTCTAAGCTTTCCTAACTCATCCTCAGCATTTTCACTTCTAATTGTGTAATTTTTAAAAAGAAGGGCCTGGTAGGGGTGAAGAGGATAGGCAGAATAGTAGAAATCGTGGGGAAATTATTGTATTTATTAGCTGTCTTTCTGTGGCTGTCCCCATGGTGACAATTTGTGATAGCAAAGAATGCGAGGAGGGGAGGCTGATGCCTGATTGGGATGCTTTGTATTTGGCAAAGTGGCTTCTGATTGGCCTGGGAGAGCCCCGAACTCGCTGGAGTCGATATTCATTCAGCTTGCTCAAGTGCTTGCTAAACTGCATCCAAACACTGGTGGGCCCTGGCTGCCTCCGCCGGGGTTGGCGGTGTGTAACCTGCCTAACGAGATTAGCAGGGAAGGGGCTCTTCTCCACAGCCACGCCGCAGCTGCCAGCGCCAGCGAGAAAAGCCGCCGTGCGCCGGGTGAGTGTCCACACTTGCTTACAGGGAGGCGGCAGCGGTTGTGCCGGCTTCTTTCCACCTAAGTGCTATCTAACAAGATTAGGCGCAGGGCTGGCCGGCATT
>NW_010395197.1:8280-8803 GCF_000710305.1 Buceros rhinoceros silvestris
GGCCGGCATTCTGAGCCAGTCCTCATGGCGGTGTGTGCTGGGGCAGTGGTGCGGGGCAGTGGGCTGAGGGCTGTGGGTGCCTGGCAGCTCTTCCGGGAGTCTGCTGGCATGGAGGTGAGTTGATGGACAACTTGTTTGCGTGGCTGAGAAGTTTGACGTGTCCCCCACCCTGTCTCCATTTGCTTGGTGCTATTTGAACCTAGGCTTCCTGCTTTTAAGTCTGCCTGTTGTGTTTTGCAGGTTTGCCAAGGTTTGTCCAAAAGTGGATTATAAACTTTACATGGGAAACTCTGCACAGCTCATCCGGTGAGATGGCATCAGACAGTGAAGTAAAAACCCTACTGAACTTCGTCAACCTGGCCTCCAGCGACATCAAAGCGGCTCTGGATAAATCGGCTCCTTGTCGCCGGTCGGTTGACCACAGAAAATACTTGCAGAAGCAGCTCAAGCGCTTTTCACAGAAGTACTCAAGGATCCCACGGTGCCACTCCAGCAAACCCTCTGAGTGTGGCTGGCGCAGGGG
>NW_010395197.1:8989-9787 GCF_000710305.1 Buceros rhinoceros silvestris
GAGGACCGGGGCCGTGGCCCGCAGCCTGAGACACCTGACCCCGGCCCCCACGGTGGGGCTGCTGCTGAGAAGGTGCTGCAGACATCTGAGGTGGAGGAGAGCCTCACTGGGGAACGGGTTTTGCAGGAGCAAAACCCCGAGGCAGCCAGACCAGACCAGGTGCCCATGAGGAAACGACAGCTCCCTGCCTCCTTCTGGGAAGAGCCGCGGCCAGCCCAGAGCCTGCCAGCCGGGGCCTTTCCCACCAGCCCTGAGGGGTTCCCAGCCCCTAGAGACCCTCCTCACTATGAGGGGAAGAAAAGCAAACGGAGCCCAGGCGCTGCCAGTCCAGAGAGCCCCCCTGAGTCTGTCCCACATGCCAGGGAGAAGGACCCTGCCAGGGTCCTCTCGGGCCGGGTGGGTGCCTGGACCTGCTGCCCCTTCCCCTGCCCCGGGCCGGGGGTGTACCAGCCCCCAGGTGCGCTGCCCCCATCACCCTTCCCAGGGCTGGGGCTGTGGAGGAAGAGTGTGGCCACGCTGCCGGCAGAGGGGCCGCGCTTCTGCAAGGAGGCTGAAGGTGCAGGGCAGAAACTCTTCAGGCCCGTGGTTTTGAAACCCATCCCCACCAACCCTGCTGTCCCGCCACCAATATTCAATGTTTTTGGTTATCTCTAGCTGGGGGGGGGTGGGGGGGTGGGTGTTGGAGTCATGCTGAACGCAACAGCTCCTGAAAGTAACACCCAGTTGGGCACCAGGCGTGAGCTGCTGGCAGCGTGGAGTGGCGGGGGGGGGCAGGCCCGGGCGCGCCCCCCGTTCTCA
>NW_010395197.1:9902-15424 GCF_000710305.1 Buceros rhinoceros silvestris
GGGACAGAGCCCGGGGATCGCATCCTCTTCCTCGTGGGCAGGCTGGAGCGAACTAGTAACTGCTGGGAAGCCTTTCTGAGGTCCACTCTCCTTTCCGTACACGGGTGTAAATTGGGAAGAAGCCTTATGAATCTGGTGGCACAGAGCATGAGGGAAACCAGGGCTCTTTCAGCGACGGGCATTGTCTGAGCCACAGTGAGCGGGGCTGCGGGCCATTCATAGCCACACTCGTAACACCTAGGAGACCTCCTCCGTGTGGGAACATCTTTCCGGGGTTGCCCTGCGGCAGCAGCAGTGAAATGAAATGAATTAAACCCATTCAAAGACTTTTTGTACTTTAAAGTAATTCCAGAGAAGTCAAGATATTCAGGTCAGTTCCTTTTGCGTGCAAGAGACTGGAAGGACAGTATTTAATGTGGAATCAACACTTGTGAATTGATTTACGCTCTTCTTGTATGTAAATACTGACAGAATTAAAAGAAAAAATTAAGGGAGGAAAGGAGGTAATTTTATTTTGGCAATTCTGCAAATGCAGTCTGTTTAATTTTTCCCGACTGTGTAGATACAGGTTTGGTTGGCAACTGGTGGGTAGGTTTGAGGGTTGAAATCTCTGCGTGTTTGGTGGTGTACATCGAAACTGATTGTTCTGGGGCTGGGAAATAAGCTGGTGCAAACAGAGTCAGGATGAATTTTCACATCAGGAATTGTTCTTCATGATCAGAACAAATGAGAAATTGTGTTAGTTGTATACAAACCCATAAAATATGGTGCAAGAAAAAAGTGGATAGAATAGCCTGCCCTGATTTCTGGCTCACGGACATCTTTTAGCTTGCCTGATTTTAAGATGCTGTCACAAGACCTGGCTGCAGATGATTTGCCTGGTATTTTCCCAGTTATTTGGACAAACTGGTGTTAGAAAAGTCAATAAGGGATTTTAAAAAATATCTCTTAAACCCTGGAGAAAGTGGTGCTAACACACAGAACATGAGATCTGAAAGGATTATTATTGCAGGACTATGTATCTATTCGGTTTTATTGAGGTCAAGAGAAGAGCATTATGGGGAGGAAAAGGACCAGAAATTGGACACCTGTGATCTCCCACCGCCTGAACCTGCCCTCGCTCAAGTTGATGGAAACTTCTTTCAGGATTCCGTAAAAGGTGGCATGATCTGCTCAGTCTCTGGCTAGTGTAGCTTCCTAACAATCTTTGTGTCTCCATAAAGGGAAAAATAGACAACAGTTTTTTCATTGCAGTCATGATAAAGAAGAAATTATCACCTTAAATGATTGTAGATCACCTTTTTATCAAATTTTGAATATTCTGATGGGGCTTCGTGGTATATAACCAGGTTGAAAATTTTGGTGATATGTGAACTACTCTTGGACTAAAAGTAGTTACTTCTTTCCCCAAACCTCGCAGTGTATTCCACTAATGTTTACTTTCATGGAAACAACGGCTGTAATGTATTAGTCCTGCAGGCCAAAAGTAGAAAGAGAGAGGGCTTTCATTGCTTGCTCACTGCTACCAGCACTTGATACGTGTATCAGGCCTGTATAGACTCCTCCTATAGGAGGGGGAGCAGGCAATGGCTTTGGTAGCTCATACCTGCAACTACATTCAAGGTGCAAGGTGAACAAGAATTGTTCTAAGGATTAAAGACATCAGGTTAGCTCTTGATGCAAAAGTGAAGACATGAATATAATTAGATGTCTTTCCCTTTTTGTTTTTTGGAAAAAAAAACCCATGAGGAAACTGTCCCGCTCCACAAGGAGACTCTAATAGAAACCAGAGGCAGTACTCCCGTTGAAGTTAATGGGAGGAGAGCGATGGCTTTCCATTTGTGGAGCTGTAGGCAAGGAATTTTCTGCATGAAAATAGGGGCTCTTTCTCACACCAATAGCTCTCTGTCGCTATTCTAACCCAGATGAAGCCAGATGCAGAACTCTGTCTCAGGGCTGTCAGTGCCGAGCAGCCTCCCTGTCACTGGTCTGGCTTTCCATCTGGGTGACCAGAGCAGGTTGTGGAATGAACCACGGGTATTGCATTGATTGCTGTGGACAAGTGCTCCTGCTTGAGGTCAGAAGAGAAATTTGAAAGTACTGCATATTGCACCAGAATATGGATTTCCATCAAAATTAAAATACTTGGCAAAGTGGATAGTCTCTGTAGAAATTTTATTTCTGAAGAAATCCAGAGAAAGAAAAGAGTTAAAACCAAGTTTCTACATTTCGGATATAAAATTATTGGATTTCTTTTTTCTTCTTTTGAACTTGAATGTATATTGCTGTACATTTTCTGTGTAGTAGAAGAGCATATTTTTAAGTTATGATGAAGAATTGAACCAAACTGTACCAAATGACCTCCAACACACCGATATTTATGCATTTACCTTCAGATTTAGACTGATGTTACTTTTTAAAATCCTTAAAATCCTTTGTGACATAGAACTTCTCTTCCCCAGCCCAGGGCAGGCAGTGGCCCTTGCTGAGGGTGTGAACTGGAGTAGCTGTGAAGTAAACCACAAATTAACAGGACACAATTGTTGAATGTATTAAAAATCACTGAATGGTGGTATGTGAGACTTTCAAAAAGGTTTGCAAAGAACAGTAACTCTGTCTCCTCTATCAACACTTACTGTTCTCTCACCCCTGAGATTAATGTTAGAGTTATTAATTGTTCAACCTTGGACTGATTCAGAGTTTTCCTGGCTATTTTTGTGTTTAGTTGTTCAATGTTGTTACTCAGGAGAGCTGATAGCCCTTCAAAATCTACTTGTTTATTTGTACTTTGCTTGAAAGACGGAAACATAACATTCAAGAGCTGCTGTTTACTACAATAATGCAAATTTAAACTGTCAAAACCACAATAGCTTTTATAAATAATGGCAAGGAAGAGGTAAGTGAAAAAGCATTCATACAAAATGAAATAAAAAAATCAAAAAAGTGCACAAGAACATCAAGTGGATTGCACATGTTGCAGTAATAAAAAGTACAGTAACCTGGTCATGAAATATTCCTAGAACATTTCACATAAAGCCATCACCTCTGAAAGTGTCTATCTATCACACTCAGTAAAAACAAGCCACTTCACCTTGCACTAGAACTACTGATCTGCTTACAAAGCCTGGTTTGTTTGGGTTTGGGGGTATTTGTCTTTTCACAGTAACTTCTAGATAGACGCATAAAATGCACATTGAATTTGTGCAGATTCAGTATTGTGCACAGTACCTTGTGTCAATGACTGGAGTGGAGAGGTAGTGGGCTCCATTTCAGTGCAAATAAATGTAACTGAGTGGGTGAAGATTTGCTTTAAAGATCAAGCAGAAAGAACTTAATAACATTATAATTGCCAGATTCCCTCTCTAGTAGGCTCTTCTACCAGCTTCCCCCTCTAGCAGGTTCTTCCCTCCTCAGCTTCCGTGCACACTGTGCACTCAATCCTTCCCATAGCTGCAGTACGTTCCCATCAGACCAGTGCTCTCCAGCTTGGTGACTCTCCAGCTCAGGACAGATGGTTGAGAGCAATGAGGACATGGGTCTCCCAATGGAGATCAAGGTCTTTGGTTGAAAGATGAAATGGACTTTCCATATTTGCTCCACTCAAACCCAGTTTCAACTACTTCAAGGACGTAAAAAGAAATTACAGCTTGTGAGTCTTTTGTATATGTAACAACGTTGGCTGGAAATTCCCAGCTTGGGACAGCTTAGGAAATTCCACCGCAGTAGTTATACATGCAGTTGGTGATTGTGAAACCTTCTATCAGCCAATGGTCTCCAGGGCTGCTATTAGACACCGGACAAGCACTTAAGTAAATGGTCTACTCCAAGCCATGTCTGTACCCATCATTCTCTATGACTCCACTCTGATACATTCATTTAATTTCAAGGAATTTTCTTCTGATTTATATCAACATGGGCAGGGCCTAGACCTTCACTGCTCAGCTCCATAAAGTGTGAGCTGCACAAACTCCACAGGTGATTTTCTCTCTCTCAGCCTTTGCTTACCAATACAGGGCCTTCATTGACAAAACTGGTCTAAACATTTTCTGCTCCACATTCCTTTCCCTCCAGCCAGTGTTTTTCCAAACTGAAACAATTCTCTGTTCGCACTGCTGGAGACAAGGAGGTAGATAGTAAACTGGTAGCAATGGAGGCCACTGGGCAAAATTTCAGCAGTGGAGTAATCTCACCTGACTTTCCAAAGCTTTGCAAGAAGATCACTGTTCAGTGTGAATCAAAACTTTCCTGGTTTTTCAGCTTCTTTTGCATTCGGGAAGAGGGCAGCTGTGGGCAGGGTGCCCATAGCTATAACCAAGTCTTCCTCTGCTCCAATCCTGTCCCACAAGTGCTGAAGACATTTCACACAAAACCATCACAGAATCTGAACTTGAGTGCCCAGACAGACTTGTATGCGTGCAACACACTTTTAGTTCTGTGTTAAGGTATAAAACTCCACACAAATAAAACTCAGTGCAATACATTTTCCCTACTTACATTTCTATCTGATTCCATGGGTGGTATGCAGGCCAACAACAACAACAACAAAACCCAGATCTGTCAGGTCTCTGGTGGGGAATCCGAACAAACCATGATGCACAGCAACTTTGTCACCTCAGGTGAGAATGGTTGTGCTTCTAGCATAGGATATACTGCAAAGATATACTGACAAATTTAGCCTCTTCCATCCTTACTTAGGTGCCAAGTCAGGAACGAGGCACTCATCACATCTGTGGTTCAGCAAGTCACACCTGTCAGCTGAGCTGTAGTCACTGCCAATAGCACTTCTTGGGCAACTCGGCCTCCCCAGCTGTGAGGGAACATGACTTGTTAAAAACTTCAATAAAAGAATTTCACGGACAATTATAGCAGTTCAGCTGATAGATGGTAACTTGTTAAGCTGCCATAAATCAGTTGTGGATCTGAGCTGTAAATAGGTGACCTAATTTTCAAAGAAGCTGAGATAATAACTTTCATCAGTGTCAAAGGGAGCTATTAGATACTTCAGACTTGCAAAGTCAGGAAATTCAGGGCTAAATCCTAAGACTTTTATACTGCCTCAGTAATATCTGACACCAAATGTGGTCCCGTTGGCTTTAGTGGAACTACACCTGGCACAAGCAACTTGGCGTTGCTTAGGCACCTGAATAAGGATTTGGAAGCTGAATTCTGGGTATTCATTTTCATAAATCTCAAAGTCTTTCTTTCAGCATTTTGAAATAATCTTTCTTTTCTTCCAGTGATGGTATTGTAATAGCCACAGAGGTCCAAGGAGGTAAGAGTGGCTGGGTTTTGCAGGGTAAAGATCTTCTAGGGAAGGAACAGATAAAGCTGGTTTAGCAGTGTTGTCCCTCTCTATGTTCCTTGCCTCCCTTCTTCGCGTCACTTTCTGTTCCTGCTCCTCTAGGGCTTTGTTCTGTTCCAACACCAGCTTCACGACAGAGTAAAGCTACTGTTCACAGTCCAGCTACTTCTAATTTACACTGCCCCCATCAAAAAAAAAACCAAACCAACCCCTCCCCCCC